>NW_005370597.1:1754057-1767511 GCF_000412655.1 Myotis brandtii | reverse complement strand
AGCCTGAGACCCGGACACCGGTTCGCAGTACCCGAGGGGTCCAGGAGGACGGCAGGTCTCGCCCGCCCCGCGTGCACTATAGTTCAGCCCCTGCCCGGGCCCCACGGCCCTGGCCCAGCCTCCGCGAACGCGCGATTCGTCGCGACAAGCCTGCGCCCGGGACTGAGCCACTGGGTCCGGTTAGTTCAAGCATCTTCCTGCAGTCAGGGGAGAAGACCCAAGAAGCGCACAACCAGGAACTCAAAGCTAGGTTCCCAGGAGACGCTCCGGATCGAACCGTTCTGAGGCCTTTCGAGTCCAGGGAGCCTTGGGAAGTCCCGAGTAAGGCTGTGAGGCCAAGGAGCCCATCCCCGCCGAGGCCGGCTCCCAATGGAACCCTGCAGACTTCTCTCGGCCCACCCCCCCGGAACCTGTCCCCGCGGAGTCCGGCTGCTCCGAGGGTGAGTAGTCCCTCCTCCCCGAAGGAATCCTCCGCGTGGGAAAATCAGGATCCCACCGTCGAGGAAACCGTCAGCAGGAGGAGCCCTTCCCCAGCGACCCTTTCCCAGTGGAACCCGGGTGCTGCCAAGGCAAGAAGCCCATCCCCTGAAGCTCCTTCGCCGTGGGAGGTTCAGCACCCCACAATCGGAGCTACCATCGAGGGGAATAGGAGCCCGTCCCCGCCGGCCGTGTCCTCATGGGAAGCTCCAGATCGTCCTACTGGGCCGTGGAGTCCATCGCCCCAAGAGAGATGGGGTCCCCAAATGCAGGGTTCCTCGATAGTCTCTCCACAGGAAGCTCTGAATGGCGCAGTCCAGGGGGAGCCGGCGCCGCCTACACCACCCGCACCCGGGACTCCAGAGCTAACAGAGGCGCAGAGTCCCTCCGCACCGGACGTGCCGGATCTTGCCTTCCGAGACAGTCAACGGTGGCCAGAGGTGGCTGCACCCGCGCTGCCCCTCAGTCGCCTCATGGGCACCATGGATTCGGATGCGCCCCCGGAAGCCTTGGGCCCTGGACCAGCTGCCTCCGGACGCCCGCGCGTGGCTATTCCGCGGCCCCGTGACATGCGCAAGATGGTGAAGACCACGTACGCGCCGAGCTTCCCAGCGGGAACCCCCGGCTCAGGGCTGCCTGCGCCTCCTGCGGATCATGCGGATCCCCGCCCCGAAAAGGGTGGTGCATCCAAGACGCAAGAGCTCCAGGCGCTGGGGACCCCCGCCCAGGCTCACTACACTTCCGTTTATCTCAAGGACTTTCTGCCTGTCGTGTCGCACCCCTACGAGCCTCCAGAGCCACCCGCCAACACAAACCCCCGGGACGCTTCGCAGCCCAACGGGGTCCTGCGGCGGAGGGCAGAGAACAGCACGGCAAAACCCTTTGCGCGCACTGAGATCCGCCTGCCTGGTGCCTTGGCCTTGGGCCACGGACTGACGGAAACCCGGGGAGTCCTGGTGCGCGGTCCTGGAGGAGAGAACCGAGTTATGGAGGCCCAGCGCCTTGTCTCCGACGGCGAGGGTCCGATCAGCCCGTTAGGTGGAGCTCTCTCCTTACCCCAGCGGTCGTCCGTAGGGCCAGCAGGGGCCCACCCAGCCGGCCCATCTCGCCCCAGCTCCCCTCAGGCGCATCCTAGCTCGAGCCCCGGGAGAGCACCCAAATTGGAGACTCCCCCTTCTGTCCCCGAGCCTGCCACTGCGGTCCAGTCGCCCCACCCGCGGGAGCCCCAGGCATTGGCAGGCAGAATGGCCCCGCCCCAGCCCCGCGCAGCATCGGCGCCTCCGATGGACCGGTCCCTGGAAGGCCCCTCCCATGGGGCACGCAGGCCACCCGGGGCCGCGAACACGGGGAAGGTCCTGGTGGACCCCGAGAGCGGCCGCTACTACTTTGTGGAGGCGCCGCGGCAGCCTCGGCTACGGCTGCTCTTTGACCCCGAGAGCGGGCAGTACGTGGAGGTGTTTTTGCCGCCCTCGCCCCCGGGGCCACCCCGACGCATCTACACCCCGCTGGCCCTGAGTCCCGGCCTTTACCCGCCCGCTTATGGGCCTATCCCCGGCCTCTCACTGCCACCATCCCCAGGCCCGCCAGCCTACAGCGGCGCCCAGCTACCCTGGGCTTCCGAGGCGGGGGCCCTGGAGAGGATGTACTACCTGCCAGTGAGTGGGACCCCCAGCCCCGCACCGCCTCTGCTCCTCTGCGCTCCTCCCACCAGCGTGGGTCCCGCCCAGCCTGGCAAGAGCTCCTTGTTCCCTGTGTGAGGCCCCAGGGCCTGATCCCCATGGTGTTGGGGCCTGTCGATGGCTTTTAAGGTTCAGGCATCCAGTCCCCTGCCCTTCTTTTCTTCTGTCACCTTTTTTACCATCTCATCGAGTCCTGAGACCGGAAGTTATCTTCAGAGAATGTATCTGGGACCCCGGGGGCTGATGGAACTGGATCTCAGGAAGTGACTGCCTGCCTTCTACAACATTGTATACCCCTTTCCCAAGCATTCCCATGAGTGTGGTGTGTTTGTGTGTGTGTGTATGTGTGTGTAAAAGTGAGGTGTCTCAGGATTTGTCCCCGGGAACTGACCTGAAGGGTTGTCGGGGTTCCCTAGGAGCAGCAGGGGACCGGGCTGCCCCCAGAAGTAGTAGCTGTCTGCCCCTCCCTGAAAGGTGGGCCCAGGTGAGGTGGAGCAGGCTAGTGAGCACCAGCGGGCTGGAGGGAGAAGGACTCTGGCTGTCAAGTCTGCTATTCTTTGGAAGAGGATCTAAGCCTTGGCCTGGGAGGCTGTAGCTAGTGCAGCCAGGCCAAGCTGTATCTGAGAAAGGGAGCTGTGGGGACAAGCAGGTGAAGGTGGAGCAGGGAAGTAATATAGGAGGGGCTGTGGAGGGTCAGCCTGGGATATGGGGGGTAGTGGAGGGAGGTGGGGAAGTGACTGTAGTCCCTAGCTGGGAGCTCCGCCCTTTATTCTCCTCTCAACCCTAGCCTCTGACTTGGCTTCTCTAAGCCCTCAGAGCTAAGCTGGCTCTTCCTGGGACCAGGAATGGGGGCTTCAGTCATTCCCATCCTGGGTAGGGAGCAGATGGAGCGAGTCATCAGGAAGGACTTACAAGCAAGGAGAATGGTTGAGCTATTGTCCCAGAGGAGCCTCTTGACCCCTCTGGGTGGGGTAGAGGGTTGGTCAGGGTTGGCAGTAGAAAGGGTGCCCCTGTATGGGGCAGGCCAGAGAAACTTGGACCCCCTCAGCTGGTTTTACTCCCCCAGTAACAGATGTGGCAACCATGCCCAGAGAGCTGCTGGCTATGCAGGCTGGTCACAGCACAGTAAGGGACAGGACCAGAGCATGTGTTCCAATTGCCCTAAGATTCCAAGAGCCTCTGAGGAGGGCAGAGGAAGATGCATGGAGTGAGTGGGAGGTGCTTTGTATGGGTTCTGTGTGAAGTTCTAAGCTTGAAGTGCCTGGGCCTTGCTGGACAAGTATGTGATGTGATGAGTTTGGGGAAGAAGAGTGGCCATTAGAAGCAGTGTTAGGGATGGAAATGGATGCCTTAAGTTCCATGCCCCTGGGGGGCCTGGGTCCTTTGGAGTTCCTACCCCCCTGCCTTGAACTAGAAGTTGACTGGGAGAACTATGAGCCAGAAAAACCTGGACATCTTTTTATAGTTGGAGATGCTGTTTCCAATAACATGGAGGGCCCTGGGCTCGTCACCTCATCCTGGTGAGCAATAAATCACTGACCCAATGAGCTATGATGGCTAGAACAACTGGTGTAAGGTGTCTGATTTCCTGCTGTGGCCCCTTAACACGCCCACAATGCCCTTTCATGCCCAGGTACAGCCTGGGTCTAGTGAACCATAGGGCTCAGGGAAGAAGACCATGAGTGTCTTTCATACACAGTGGTGTCCCTACCTCAGTGAATTTGCCTCCCAGGAAGGGACCCTTAGGCTGGCATCATTCCTCCTGGTGGCTGAGTGGCCAATGGGCTTTGGGGTCAATCAGGCCTGGGTTCCAATTTCAGCATGGCCCCTCTAGGTATGTGGCCTTGGATTTGTCACTTCTCTCTGAGCCTTTGTGTCCTTAGGGGTAGACTAAAGATGACAGTAACCAACCACTTCCTCCCCCAAGGTATTCAGCACAGTACCTGCCCTGTGGCCAGATTCCAGGCTTCGGAAATATTAGCCCCCATGTGTCCTTGCCCAGGCCCAGCCACTCTCCTTGCCTCATTGTTCTCTACTTGTGAAATGGAACTAAGTTGGCGGGAGCTGGGGTCCCACCAGAGGAGATGCACATGTGGTGTCTCTTGGGGGAAGGGAGAAAATGGGAGGGGTGAGGTGTCAGTTCCCCATTGGTCTGGGTCAGGCGTTCTGGGGAGGTCCCCACTGCACACACAAGTACATTTACATCCCAACCACAGCCCATGCTCACTGAGCCGGCTCCAGAAACCATGAGGCTGTCACTGCCACTGCTCCTGCTGCTACTGGGGGCTTGGGCTATCCCAGGGGGCCTTGGGAATAGGGCTTCACTCACAGCCACTGCCCCACAGCTGGATGATGAGGAGAAGTATTCAGCTCATATGCCTGCTCACCTTCGCTGCGATGCCTGCAGGGCGGTGGCCTACCAGGTGAGTCCCTTCCCCCAGCAGTTCCCCTGCCCAGTCTTCCTCAAGTCAGAACCCTCCATCTACCTCAGATTCCACCGCTGGCCTTTGATCCATCTCCAAACCCCTACCCCCAGGCATCCAGCTAGACTCAGCCTTCTATGATATTGCCATCTTCACCTCCAGGCCTCAGTTTACTCATCAGTCTGCCCAACAGAGACCAGATGATCTGGGACACCCCACAGTATCTTGAGACTCCAGGGAGTCACCAGTTTGTCGTCTCAGACTCCTCCCTTTCCAGGCCCATCCTCAGGCCTGGACTCCTTCCTAAAATATGACGGCGGAGCACTGGTGTATGTGTGCATGTGCTGAGTGTATGAATATATGAGTATGTGTGTGTCTGAGTTCACACACAAACTTGTCAAGTGCGCCTGAGTACCTATGAGTACTCATGTCGTTGAGGAGTGGACTATGGTTTTGTTTTGTTTTTTTTTCTTCCCGTGTGTTTGTGGTTTAAAATAGCATTTGTTGATGGGCAGGTGTGCCCTGGGGGAGAGACCCCTGTGCCTAAGCCTAACGTTCCACCTCAGCATTTCCCACCCACCCACTCGGTCCCAGGAAAGTGATCCTGCCTCAGCTGGCCAGGTCCCAGCATTTGGGACCTGGGGGAAGAGCCTGAGGCCTGCCTCACAGGTGCTTCCTGCTCAAAAACCTCCCTTGGCCACCTCATTCTCCCCAAAAGGCCCAGGTTTCTATCCTCCCCTCCCCCACACTGAGCAGTCCCTAAGCCCTGACTCTCAACCCCTCCTTGTTCCAGATGTGGCAACATCTGGCAAAGGCAGAGGCCAAGCTTCACACCCCTGGGGGGCGTCAGGAGCTGAGTGAGTCGGTATATACAGACGTCCTGGAACAGAGCTGCTCCCAGACCTGGCAGGAGTGAGTTGAAAATCCGGTCCCTACCTTCCTCCTCCCGGGGCAGGGCTTGGTGGGTGGAGGTCCCCACTCTCCCACTCATACCACACACATTCTCCACCAGGGCTCTGGTTCAAGGTAGGGGGCTGGTTGGGACCAAGTCTGAGCTCTAGAGCTAGGAGCAAGTAGAAGGGTAGGTGGCCAAGGGACAAGTTCATGGTCCAGGAGCTTCCCCTCTCTGGTCCTCTGTTTTCCATCGGGGAGGATCAGAATCTGGGCACTGAACTCAGCAAAGGCCTAGTGTGCCCAGTTTCATGTGGAGACAGGACCCCACTGTCCAGGCTCTCACTAATGCTGTGTCCTCACTGCCTCCAGCTACGGGGTCCGAGAAGTGAACCAGGTGAAACATCTCATGGGCCCAGGACTTAGCCATGGGCCAGAGCCAAGCGTCAGCGTGATGATCACGGGGGGCCCCTGGCCTACCAGGTAGGACGGGAGGGTGGGGGTGAGATGGAATCCTTGGAACCTTAGTCTGCCCCCCGTGGGCCGGCAGAGTTTGAAGCTCCAGTTGGACTCCCCTAGGCTCTCCACGACATGTTTGCACTACCTGGGGGAGTTTGGAGAAGACCAGATCTATGAAGCCCATCAACAAGGCCAAGGGGCCCTGAAGGCATTGCTGTGTGGAGGCCCCCGTGGAGTCTGCTCAGAGGAGGCACCAGTCACAAGGGCAGAGCTCTAGTCCAGCTCCTGTTTCCCCTTTGTGGTCAGCCCCTGAAGACAGAGGGGAGCTTCTTCTGGATCTGTCCCCCTCCTTTCTGCAAGGCTGCTGAGGACAAGGAGAACTTGCTCACCTAGGCTGCCACTCTCTCTCCTCCTCCAGCTTTGGGGCGCTGGGGCCTGGGCGAGGGGCCAAGGCCTTCCCCTCTGGACTCAAATAAAACTCAGTGACCTCAATTCCTTCTCTCTGCAAAACGTGCTTGGGGGGCTGGGAGGACAGATATTGGTGTTTCTGCTGATGTTGCTCCTAGAGAGGGCCAAATACACATCCCTGCAAATTTCCCAGAAGTAAGTGAGATCTGTCCTGGTTAGAAATGTCAGTGAGCAGTCAAAGACATACAGATCCAGTTATGTGAATGGGAAACCCCAGATCCATCATGAGAAAGAAGAAAAACCATGGGAAACTCCATAAGCAGGCCACTTTGTGGACACGCCTCCTGCAGTCACTGGGTGCTATCAGCTGTTGGTGCCCCTCCCAGAACAGCAGTCTCACTGGGTCTACACCCAGCAGCTGCTCACTTTCTAGTCTCTGTCTCTGACCCCAGCTGGCATGGTTGGGCCCTAGGTGCCTGCCTTGGACAGGGTGGGGCAGGGTTCCTGGAATGGGCTGGTTTTAGCATCTTGGCTCTAAGTCCTGCTCTCCCTGGAAGTTCTTCTGTCCTGGGCTTTTCCCTTTAGCAAAAGGAGAAAGGGCCCCACCTGGGGCCTACCTGGGTCAGTTTCCTTTGTGAGTGTCTCTCTGAGCCTTCAAACCCCTGGGAGGTGGACAGAACAGACTCTAATCCCCAGATGACAGATGTAGACACCAAGGCTTAGACAACAAAAGAGGCTCAGGACAAGCCCCAGGCTGAAAAGTGGCAGGACTTCGAGGTGATTCAGATTTGGGGGGTGGGGAAAGGTCATTGCTGGAGGAATAGGGGTACCCAAAGCATGCCCTGACCTCTCCAGCTTTCCTGAGCTACACTGCAGCCCAGCCCCCTATATTCTATCACCTGTTCCTGATCTGCCTGAGCCACCCCCCTGTGTGGTGCTCCTGCCAAAAGAAACCTGTAGGCACCAGGAAAGGACCCAGGGCACAAGGAACTGCTGAGCTGTATCGGGTGTGGAGTTGGGAGCCTGTGACGTCACCCAGGCTTTATGTGAAGTCTGCATCTGAATCTGGGTGTTGTGAGTCCTTTGTGTGATTATATCTGAGACCCTGTGCAACCCAAGGCTTTGTCTCTGTGTGGTTGAACTGAGTGCCTAGGGGACTGGAGGAGGCAGGGCCCCCTGGGGAGCACTGGGGAGGAGGGGGTGGGAAGGAAAGTGCTGAGGAGCAGCTCTGAAGCTTCAAACTGGTCAGACGACTTTGGGAACCTGGGAGCAGAAAGCCAAGAAGGGAGAGGAGAGAACAGGCAGACAGAGGAGCAGGCTGGAGGCTGGACAGGCGGACGGATTCAGGGCTGTGGCATGAAGCTACTTCCCAGCTGGAGAGCGGTGCTGCCTGTGGGCGCTCGGGGCCGGGTCTGGCCATGGGCACAACAACCCAGAAGTAGGTGGGCCCTAGGGGGGCTGGGCCTGGGGCAGCAGTGTGGGGGGCAGAACCTCAGCCCCTCGGACCCTCCAAGCCCCTCTCAACCAGCTCCAGGCCCCATGGCCAGACTGGGCTGGACTTTCCAGGAGGCAAAGACAGGCTGGGCCTAGGGTTGGCTTTGGGGGCTGTGTGACATGCAGTCACACAGGGCCTGGCACTTGGAAAGGCTCCAGGCTGTGTTTAATGTTCTGCTGTTACTGTCTTGAAAATTCATAATACTTTTGGGACAGGGGCCCTGCATTTTCGTTTTGGATTGGGTCCTGGCTGGGAGGGGAAGGGACTCCTTTGACACAGGGGACAGCAAGGCCAGGCCAGCCTTGGTAGCTCCTCCAGAGGTTCATCTGTTGTGTGCCTCAGGGACCATGAGGTGAGTGGCAGTGGTGGGGAGGGTGGTGCCTTATTACATTTAATGTATGATTTACAGCATAAATTCGGGAGTTCAGGCCCGCCTGAATTTTAGGAATGGTTTTCTAATATCTTGCTACCTTGTCAGATCACATCTCCTAATCAGCTGTAAAGGAGGTTAATACTGCCCAGCACTTGGGGTTAAACACAACAATACAGAGATATTGCCTGGCACACAGCCATTTCTCAATGAGAGTGGTTATGATGGTGATAATGATTAACTTGTTATTAATATTCAGATGGGGACATAACAAGTGCCCATTTATACTCTTTTTCCTGTCACTCAAACAGAGATTGCTAAACTTCCAAGACTGTCTATGCCTCACTGCCCACTCTGGCCCTTTCTTGGAAAACAAGACGAGGTCCCGTGTTCAGGCTCAGGTGCGGGCAGCAGGCGAATGTGGCAGAGCTTGGGCGGCCTTTACCATTCTACTATGGCCAGAGTTAATACATTACCTCCACCCGGGACCTGCTTTCGCAATCTCGATAGGAGTTGGGGATCTGGTTACAGATTTACTTCGAACAATGTCTGATATGTGGAGTAAAGTCCTCCTTGGCCTTTCTATAGCCATCTCCTCTTCTCCTCAGGAGCTGCTCACACCTGTGTCCCAGAGATGAGGGCCCAGGAGGACCCCGAGGGCCAGACACAGGTGCTGGGGGATGAGTGGGAGCTGGGTAGGGGCAGGATGGGGTGGGGCTGGAGGAGCTGCACACAGGCTTCTCCCTGGGAGGGCAGAGACAAAGGTTCTTATAAACTTGATCAAGAGTGACTGTCCTAGGCTGAGCCTGGCTATTGGGGGATGGGGTGGGGGTGGCAGCGGGAGTGAAGGAGACTTCAGCTTAGGGAGTCGCTGACTCCAGCTTGAGTGCCAGTATTTCAGTGCCACCCCAAGGACCTCCACAGTCTCCAGTCCTCTTGGTCCCCTTTCCTGTGTCCCCCCAGGCCGTCTGACTTAGGGGCCCATTCCCTTGGCTAGAATGCCTGAGTCCTGAGGGCTCCAGGAGCCAGCACAGTGGACTCATCCTGCACAAAGCTATGTGAGGTGGGAGCCAGGTAGAGTCAGGCCAAGGGACAGCTGGGTGTATGAACCATGAGGGAAGTGAGGAACCCAGGCTCAGACCCCATTCTGAGGAGCTGACAGGCCACTCAGGTACCTGATTGATTCTGGGGCAGAATCGACTTTCCAGTGTCCACCTCTCCATCCTGAGTTACTGTTCTCTGCTGCCCCCAGCATGAGGACCTGGGCTTAGCAGGGCCCTCCACGAAGGACCCCCCGGTGTCCCTGCCCACAGAGCCCAAGTTCGACATGCTGTACAAGATCGAAGATGTGCCGCCCTGGTATCTGTGCATCCTGCTGGGCTTCCAGGTGGGCTTCCCCGCAACAGCCTCCCCATTGCACACTCCCCAGCCCCTCCCGCAAGAGCCTCCCCATTGCACACTCCCCAGCCCCTCCCTGGCCACCAAGGTTATCTTTGGCAACAGGAAGAGAAACCTAAGGTCAGCAACAGTGACTGTACCGAGCAGGGGTGGGGAAGAGGATTATGGGGTCCAAGAGAGGATTAATCCCCTGGGAGCAAGTATCAGTGACAGGGAGGAGAGCCCACTCCACAGAAGATGCAGGAATAATTTGGGGGCAGATAAGTAATCCCCAGCCAGGTGAGCAGTAGCTCTCCGGGAGTTCCCCGTGAGAATGTCAATCCTGGGTGGGTATGTTGCCTAGGGCAGCATGGCTTCAGGCCCACTGAGGCAGGCATGAGAACTACTAGGGGGCCCTGTTCCATGTGAGTTCTGTGGGTCTCATGCACTCCCCCACCCCCCAGCATTACCTGACATGCTTCAGTGGCACCATCGCTGTGCCCTTCCTCCTGGCTGAGGCGCTGTGTGTGGGCCGTGACCAGCACATGGTCAGCCAGCTCATTGGCACCATCTTCACCTGCGTGGGCATCACCACCCTCATCCAGACCACGCTGGGCATCCGGTGAGCTGCCCCACCCCCACCCCCACACAGACACACACACAGACACACACACAATGTAGCAGCAGCAGCTGGAGCAGGTGGTCTCTCTCAGAGGACTCATGGGACAAAAAAAGCTGCTCTCTGCCCCAACCTGCTGCTTCTTCTCCCAGGCCAGCCTTAGTGCCAGGCAGCTGGAGTCCTATCCTGGCACCTGGCACCCCTCAAGGACTAAGAGTCTGTGGATATGAGGGAATGTGCCTTAGCTGGGCAAGGATTGGGCCTGGAGCCCACTCACCTAGCTGATTAAGCCCTACTCATTAAGTCCTACTCGGGGACCACCTGCTTCCCTGCCTCCTGGCCTCTTCAATAGTCTACCTTCCTGGGGGCCCTACCCCCTTGTGCACAACCCCAGGTGGCCAAAGCATGGCGGTGTGGTAGGAGGAGGGAGGAAGGTTGTTAGTGCAGCGTGCATGCAAGAAATAAGCTGTCCACTTCTCTGCACTGGCCCCTCACAGTGCAGGAAACATGTTGAGAAGGAAAGGGGCAGGTGTGGGCAGGGGCTCCATTTGTTTTCTTTCTTGGGCCCCCAAAATGTTATAGAGTCCTGCCTGGGCCTCAAGGACTTCCCTCTGCTCTGCCCCTGCCCTGTCCCTCTGTCTCTGTCCCTTTGTGTGATCCTTTCTGCCTCTCCCTCTCTGTGCCCCTCTTTCCCCATCTCCCCTGTCTGTGTCCCTGTCCCCCCGACACCCCACCCTGCTCTGTGCCTCCCCTTCCAGGCTGCCGCTGTTCCAGGCTAGCGCCTTTGCATTTCTGATCCCAGCTAAAGCCATCCTGGCCCTGGAGAGATGGAAATGTCCCCCAGAAGGTGGGCACACTTCTGGGGTGTGCTGGAGGGGAGGGGGACAGAAGCCTGGAGGTCCAGACACCAGGATGCATTTATTGGCAGCAGCATCTTCTCTCCCTATGTCTCTGTTCCCTGTTCATATGTGTGTGTATCTCTGTCTCTGCCCCCAGAGGAGATCTATGGCAACTGGAGTCTGCCCCTGAACACTTCTCATATCTGGCACCCACGGATAAGAGAGGTGGGTTCCCACGTGGAGTAGAAGGGCAAAAGACAGGACTGAGGAGGGGACTAAGGAGGGGACTAAGGAGGGCGCTAGATGGGAGTAAGGGCCACAGGTGAACTGGGAGATGCAAGGTAGGTTAGTCCAGAGGCTTTTTTATTTTATTTTTTATTTTTTAATGTAGAGGTCATGGCTTTTACATAGTGACTTATAACTGACCTTCACTCTTCCAGGTCCAGGGTGCAATCATGGTATCCAGCATAGTGGAAGTGGTGATTGGGCTGATGGGACTGCCTGGGGTCCTGCTCAGCTACATTGGGCCTCTCACGGTCACCCCCACTGTCTCCCTTATTGGCCTCTCTGTTTTCCAAGCTGCTGGTGACCGAGCTGGCTCCCACTGGGGAATCTCAGCTTGGTGAGCGGCACCAGGATCGGTCCTTGCCCAGCCCCAGCCCCCTCACCCCTACATTTTCTTCCCCCTCAGTCCTGCCTTTTGCCCCCAGCCTGACCTACCAGCCATCTCTTGTTTGTGCCTCTGCCCTCAGCTCCATTCTCCTGATCGTCCTCTTCTCCCAGTACCTGCGCAACCTCACCTTCCTGCTGCCTGTCTACCGCTGGGGCAAGGGCCTCAGTCTCTTCCGCATCCAGATCTTCAAGATGTTTCCTGTGAGGAACTGACAGACAGTTGGGTCTGGGACTAGGGCAGGGGCTGAACTTGTGTCTAGGGCCAAGGTGGGGGACAAGGGCCGGAAAAGCTGGGGAACTAGAGCCAAAGCAGAGATCCCAGCCAGGGACTGGAGCAGGTGTTGGGGCTGGGATCTAGAGCTGGGGCTGGAGCTGGGGCTAGGGGTAGGGCTAAGGTAAAGGCTGGTTAGCTTGGAACAAGACCTCCAGGGTCCTCAGTGTGCCCCTCCCCGCTCCTCCCTTCAGATTGTGCTGGCCATCATGACCGTGTGGCTGCTCTGCTACATCCTGACCCTGACAGATGTGCTGCCCACAGACCCTACAGCCTATGGCTTCCAGGCACGAACGGACGCCCGAGGGGACATCATGGCTATTGCACCCTGGATCCGAATTCCCTACCCCTGTGAGCAACCCCACCTGGGCCCCTCTGCCTCTAACTCTGATCCCAGTACAGCTGATGATAAAATTAGCATTAGCTGCACATGTATAGTGTGCCAGGCAGAGTGCTGTTTAACTCAGACAAAGCCTCACTCCAGAGCTTCGTGATTCTGAGTGGTTCCAAATGAGCTCCCACAACTGTACAACTTCCACCCCAGCTTGAGATCCCTTTAGCCCCCCCCCCCCCCACAAACTGCCTAGTCTACCTCCTAACCTACACAGGAGCACTGTATCCATCCTCTTGTCTCCCCTCAACCCAGGTCAGTGGGGCCTGCCCACAGTGACTGCAGCTGCTGTCCTAGGAATGTTCAGTGCCACATTGGCGGGTATCATTGAATCCATCGGAGATTACTATGCTTGTGCCCGCCTGGCTGGTGCACCACCCCCTCCAGTACATGCTATCAACAGGTATGCCCATCTGCCCTCCCCAATATGATTCCCTCTGAGGCCACTCAGGAAGCAAATGTGGGGACAGAGTTGAGTCGCAAAAGATGTGGACTTGAGCAAGTCACTAATACTCTCCAGACCTCATTTTCCTTACCTATGAAATGGGGATGGATGCTCTCATCTCTCACCCTGAATGTTGTGAGCAGTTGAGGAGGTAATGAAGTCCAAGGGAAGCTAGTCATCGACAACCTTCCATGTACCTAGCCCTCAGTGTGTGTTCTTTTGTGCAATCCACCAGTGACTGTGAGGCAGCTCCCTTATTATCCCCGTTTGACAGAGGAGGAAATTGAAACCCAGAATCGCCAAAGGGAGTAAATGCCAAGGCACTGCACTAGTGCTCAGACCTGGGCTCCTGGCTCCCAGACCTCCCTTTGCCCTGGAGTGAAGAATATAATACAGATAGGTGCAGCTTTCGCAGAAGGCAGCACCCAGCCAGGGTAATGGGCAGAGCCTGGACCAAATCCTCCCAGCTCATGTTTCTTACAGGGGCATCTTCACCGAAGGCATCTGCTGCATCATCGCAGGGCTGTTGGGCACCGGCAATGGGTCCACCTCGTCCAGCCCCAACATTGGGGTCCTGGGGATTACCAAGGTGCCTCACCGAACCAGAAGAGCACAGAGCCCCACCCCCACTCCATTTG
>NW_005370597.1:1747704-1754002 GCF_000412655.1 Myotis brandtii | reverse complement strand
TTTGCCGCAGCCCCCGCCCCAAGCCGGTCCACACTTTGGCCTACCCCACCCCGTCTTTAAGAGGCCCCCTCCCACACCCCTTCCCCCGCCCTCCATCGCGCTGCATCAAGCCCCTGCCCATTTGAGCCTCCCTCTTATCACAGGCTCCGCCCCCCTCATCCCACCCGGCCCCAGAACTCACCCCTTCCCACCTATCCTCTTGGATATAGCCCCACCCCCTGGCTCCCTGGCAGGTGGGGAGCAGGCGCGTGGTGCAGTATGGTGCGGGCATCATGCTGGTCCTGGGCACTATTGGCAAATTCACAGCCCTCTTCGCTTCGCTCCCTGACCCCATCCTGGGGGGCATGTTCTGCACCCTCTTCGGTGAGTGCTGCACGCGGATCCTGGTGACAGCGTGGGTCGCTGAATGGTGGAGCCCACCCAGCCCGCGCCAGGCCTCTCCAGCGGTTCTCCTGTGCACTCAGGCATGATAACCGCTGTGGGGCTGTCCAACCTGCAGTTCGTGGACATGAACTCCTCCCGCAACCTCTTCGTGCTCGGATTTTCCATGTTCTTTGGACTTACACTGCCAAATTACCTGGAGTCCAACCCCGGCGCCATCAACACAGGTGCCCCCACCTGTCTGAATGTCACTGCGGGTAGGGTAGGTGTGGTGGGCCTGACTTTCAAAGGTTCCACGCAGCTAGAGCAACAACTGCGCAATTCTGGATGTTAATCAGTAGTCGAGAAGCTAATTAGCAGGTGTCCTTTACTAAGACACTTCCTGTGGACAGGTATTGAGCTTTACATGTGCTCATTTCATTTCACAGCAGCTCCATGAGATAGATACTATCATTTCCACATCAGATGAGGAAAGTGAGGCTTAAATGATTTGTCCCATGACAAGTAGGAACTAACTTGCAAAACTGGGATATGAGTCCAGGGGTGGGAGAGGCAGAGGTGCAGACAGGCTTGCAAGTCGGGGTTTGTAGCGTCCCACCATCCAGCTCCATACCTGCTCAAGGAAGTCAGCAGGCTGTGCAAGTAGAGGGCAATCCCTGAGGTCTGTTCTCCAGGGCGGTCATGACACCTACTGGCCTATTCCACAGGTATTCCTGAAGTGGACCAGATTCTGACTGTGCTACTGACCACGGAGATGTTCGTGGGTGGGTGCCTTGCTTTCCTACTGGACAACACAGTGCCAGGTATGCGTCAGCTCTGGGAGGGAAATAGAATGAGGCTGGGCTCATCTGCACTTCAACAGATGGCCCCTGAACCAGAGCTGTGGCTGGGTCCAATGCGATGTAGGTAGGGAGAAGCAGGGAACAGATGGGCTGATGGAGTGCCCACTGGCTGGCGGGAGAAACTGGCCAGCCAGGTACTGGCATGCCTCATAGGTTCTGAAGAGAGTGGGACTAGGAGTCACTCCAGGGCCTTTGTGTTTTCCTCTCCACTTTGTGATAGCCACTGGGGTGAGGGGCGCCTTCGCTTTATTAGGACAGATACAAATGCAGCTTTCGTTTTTTGGCAAAACCCACTCCAATGCAAGTAGCCTGCAACAGTGGCTAATAGGAAGAGTCCTAACTTTCTTTGCTATTATTAGGGCTTTTTGGAGGGATTGTGAAGGATACTTTGTGAGTGTTCCCGAGAATCCTCCTAGACCAAATTTATGTGCCCAGTAAATATATAAGAAATAAATGTCACCAGGTGTCCTAACTAGTAACAAACATTGTTAACATTTACCAAACATCTTCTAAGGGTCAGGCATGGAGCTAAGCATCTCATCCTCAAAAACTATCCTGTGAGGCAGACTATCAAGTGACTCACTGAAGGTCACTTTTGCAGATTTGTAACTTTGCAAATCTGGGATTTTAACCAAGTCCATCTGATGCAGTCTGTGGCCTGTGTATCAGTCATTATACCGCATGACCTCTGCTGGAAGGTTTCAGGGGAACTGGAAGATCAGGGAAAGCTCCAGGGAGAAAGGGTAAAGACTGCATCAGTCCAGGGAGATGAGGGATGGGAACAGCAGGATGGCCCTCTATCCCCCACCATTTGCCAATTTAAACATGGCAGCAGACCCCACTTGCTTCCCTCTCTCTGAAGATACAAGTCAGAGGCTGGCTATGCACAACTGGTGGGTTGGAGTGTGGGCAGGCAAGGGACAGGGCTCCCTGGCACTTTTAGACAGCATCAGATGGTGAGGGAGCTCTTGGTAACGGCTACCCATTGGATGGATGGGTGGTAACTGATCATGGTACCCACCTCTCCTCATGTAGAGGAAGCTCGGCTGGAGACTGGAGCAGCCCATCCTGTGAACCTGAAACAGGAAATTTGCAGCCTCAAGGCCTAGGGAATCTGGGGAGTTGGAGGGCATCAGGTGGGCAGCTATAAACTGAGCTTCTCTGTGATCTGGGTGGCTGGATTAAGCTAACCAGATGTTAACAGTCTTACATCCCATCCTTCAATCCAACTGCCCATCAGCAACCATCCTTGCTAGATTATATATTATACCACATAATCTTCAACAGTCTTTCAATATACACTGATGAAGAATCTGAAGCTTAGATTAGTGAAATTACTTGCCTAAGGTAGTACAACCTGGATTCCAGCCCAGGTCTGGCTAGCTCAGAACTCAAGTCCTTACCATGGAATCAGTTTTCTTTTGTGGGATGAGAACACTTTGCTGATATACCACTTTGCATTTGCTCTTTCTCTTTACCTAGCCACAACCCAACCTTAGAGGGGAAGCCAATTTAGTCCAAATGGTAGAGGAACTTACCAGTTTGGCTCTGGGTTAGACACTAAAGGAGATGTGCCAAAAAAAAAAAAAAGTGTTTGTCTGTTTTGAGGAGCTCCTAGCACAAGACAAGAAGTAAAACTGAGTTTAAAGCAATTTAAAACAGCAAGATCAATAAGCCTGGGTTGGAGTCATCTGGAGCAGTGGTCGCCAACCGGTGGTCCGTGAGGTCTGAAAGGTTGGCGACAGCTGATCTGGAGGGTTTCCTGGTGTCTAGAATAGCAGGGACTTGGGGAAAAGCAGAGAGCACTACAGCTAGGGAGGGATATGAAAGGTAGGTGAGGGAACTCTGGGCTACCTGTTGTGTGTCCTAGCAGCGATGGGGAGGAGGTGCCATCAGCCAACAGAGTCCTGTGCCACACCATCTCTTCCCCTTCCACTCTGCCTACCTGTGCTCTTTGTGCAGCCAGGCCCAGCTCAAACAGTACCTCCTCCAAGTAGTCTTCCTTGAGGACCCCAGCCCTCCCTTAGTGCCCTCTCCTCTGAGTCTAGGACACATTTCATTTGCATTACTCATGGGGGCCTCAAGCTGGGTTGCCAGCATATGGAAATCTTACTCTCATCATAGACTTACACTGTGCCAGTCTTCATCAACCAGCCCTCTTGTGAAAACCTCAGAGATCTCATTCACCACTCTCCACTTTGTAGGGCAAATTCCCCTACTTGTAAAAAATCCCTGCCACCACTACTGAAGATTTTACTTACCTTGACTTTCTGAGGTTGTATTATAAAAACAAGAGTTTATTTTCCAAATATAAAATCATATTAACACTGATTATAGTGTTTCAATATACACCAACCTGCCCCCACAGCAGAGTCTGGGCACTTTATGGTATCCAACAGCCCAGCACACACTAGCCCCATATTCAAGATGTAGGATGACAACTACTTAGCCTTTCTGCCAGTTTCTTCATCATAAAATTTTGTGCAATAGTGCCTTTACACCTCCTTCAGATATATTTTGAAGAAATAAGATAATGAAATTAAGGCACTTAGCACAGAACCTGGCACATTACAGGTACAAAATAAACACTAATTATAACCATATTCTTTAGGGTTCCCTAGAGCTCTGGCCAAGTTAGCTGAAAACTATTCTTTAGGGTTCCCTAGAGCTCTGGCCAAGTTAGCAGCTGAAAAAACGAATTCAACCGTTTTTAGAACCAGAAGATATTTGAGTCAAGACACTCAATTCCAGAAGTCTGCTTCAGAACTAGATGGGAAGGGCAGGAGCTGATGGTGACTGCTTTGATATGTGACCCCACTGTGCTTTTCCAGGAAGCCCAGAGGAAAGAGGCCTGGTGCAGTGGAAGGCTGGGGCCCATGCCAACAGTGAGATGTCTACCAGTCTCAAGAGCTATGATTTCCCCTTTGGGATGAACATGATAAAAAGGATTGCCTTTCTGAAATACATTCCTATCTGCCCAGTCTTCAAAGGATTTTCTTCAAGGTCAAAAGATCAGCGTCCAGTTCCAGAAGATATTTCAGAAAATAGAGAAACTGGGCCTGTGTGCACCAAGGTCTGAAAAATTACTCCCAGGAAAGGTAGGATGTGTTAGTCTATGGCTTTTGTGCGAGGATTGAAAAATCACATTCTTATACACTTTAACCAAAGGAAAACCAAACTACTTGGTTTCCCTTTTTGTGACCTATTTGAGTGTCTTCAAGGGGAAAGTAAACTGGGTTAAAAAGTCAATATATGGATTTTGAGTAGAATTCCTTAGCCATTTTGTAAGTGAGAGTGGAACTTCCCAACTGGTGGGACACTAAGAGATCACAGTATGCTGCAATACTGATCCCCTCAGCCTTCTGGTTATCTGGGCAGAAGCTGGATCAACTGATATAAACTCCAGCCACTGGCAGCCAGCCTCACCTCTGCACTCCCATATACTGAATAAATAACACTTTATGACACGGAAAAGGTTGAGAAATACTGACATAGCACAAGAACCAGAACAATTCTCTCATATGCCTTGTTTCAGTAATGGTCAAAAAATAAAAATAGGATGACTTTCGTTACCCTAAAACTGTACCATGTAGGCCCTGGGGTGATAATCTGTCCCAAGGATTTCAAAATGAAGTAGCAATGCTTTGAAACTTTCCATCTCTACCTATCCCAAATGCAGGTGCCTGGCTCTCTAATTAAACATCAGAGTAGTTTTAATGTGCATGTTCCTTAAGAAAAGTTCCAACAAAATGAGTAATAATCCCTTAAATAGAACTTTCTATGTGCTAGAAATTGTCTTAAGTGCTCGATGTATATTAACTAATCACACAATTCTAAGACAAATATTGTTATTGCTACCATTTTAAAGCAGTGGAAACTAAGTCACAGAAAGGTTAAGTGACTTGCCCATGATTTACTGGATTCACAGGAAATCTGGCTAGTCTTTGCTCTTAATCATTAGGTTATAATGCCTAAGTTTATAATCTCCAAGATTATTGCATTACAGTAATTTGGCCGTATGTGGAAATATGTCTGAGCTGAGAGAGAAAAAGGATCTGTAAGCCTCATGATCTGGCAGCCTTCAGTGCCACTTGTGGTACTGAGTCTCACAGCTGGCAGGCGCAGCTGCGGTGGCGGGAGCCTCTCCCTCTGCAGCAGCGCTAAGGACCAGTGAGCCAAGCAGTAAGGAGCAGCAAGGCGGTAAGGAGCGAGGGGTCCCAGACTGCGAGAGGGTGCAGGCTGGACTGAGGGCCCCCCACTCAGTGCATGAATTTCATTCACTGGGCCTCTAGTTAGGTTATAATGCCTAAGTTTATAATCTCCAAGGTTACTGCATTACAGTAATTTGGCAGTATGTGGAAATATGTCTGAGCTGAGAGGGAAAAAAGGATCTGTAAGCCTCATGATTTGGCAGCCTTCAGTGCCACTTGTGGTACTGAGCTCTTAGAAAACAGAGCAGACTGGTTACATCATGGCCCCAAAAGAACGAGAACTAAGCAGGATCATCTGCTTCAGTTTCTTAAAAAAACCTATCTGTTTATTAATTTGTTACATTAGCTATTAAAAACCACTGGGGCACAGTTGCTCACACCCAAGGATCCCCAGGGAGAATGTGAGCCAGAACTGATTAGATGGCCCTCTTAATCTTGAGCTCAACAAAAAAGCACAGAGGACGTTATTAACAACTGAGTAGGGCCATGAGGCAGAATTGTATGTGAAACCAAAAAATTGCTAGTTGGTTGACAACCTATCCCAAATTAAGATTAGCCACAAACATCTACATATATAAAAGCCTAAGCGACCGTTATGACCGGTCGCTATAACCCGCACTGACCACCAGGAGACAGATGCTGCCCCCAGCAGGCCCCAATCGCCTGATTGTGGCCAGGCCTCCGGACTGGGATGGGGAACCGGGGGTGGGTGGCAGCAGACGTGGCCCCTTTCCCAGGGAGGCCGAAGGCCAGCTCCTTCCTTGGGGCTGGTGGCCAACCCCAGGCCCCTCTCCCCCCATCCCTCTCCTGGCTGGTAGGCCCCAATCGGCCCACCGCCCACCCACCCACCCGCCCACCGTGGTG
>NW_005370597.1:1693615-1747566 GCF_000412655.1 Myotis brandtii | reverse complement strand
CTGATCAGGGCTGGGCCCGGGCTGGGGAACTGGGGGTGGGTGGTGGCAGATGCAGGTGCCGAGGGAAGGAGGTGGCGGGAAACCTGATCGCCAGTCAGGCCTAGGGACCCCACCAGTGCACAAATTTCATGCACCGGGTCTCTAATATTATATAAATAAGCTTGTGAGGGGAAAAAGGGGAAGGTCCCAATGAATTAAAATAGCAAACCAGTCCAATTAGATCAGCAATGATTTGTGAAGGGAAGAAGCCAATGAAGGTTATAGTAGAGTAAGATTACCACTATACTGGTCAGCCTAAGTTTCTTTTTTTTTTTTTTATATATATTTTATTGATTTTTTACAGAGAGGAAGGGAGAGAGATAGAGAGTTAGAAACATCGATGAGAGAGAAATATCGATCAGCTGCCTCTTGCACATCTCCTACTGGGGATGTGCCCGCAACCCAGGTACATGCCCTTGACCGGAATCAAACCCGGGACCCTTCAGTCCGCAGGCCGACGCTCTATCCACTGAGCCAAACCGATTTCGGCCCAGCCTAAGTTTCTTAACATGGATATCCTATAATTGCCCCAACATTATAGCCTGAGGGGATCAACGTGTGTTACAGTAGGGGCTGTGTGATCTATTTTGCCATTGTATTTTAGATAGATACTTATACACTAGATGCCTGGTGCATAAATTCGGGCACAGGTGGGGTCCCTCGGGGTGGCCTGCAGGGATTGGGCCCCAGCTCACGACCCCAGCCTCATAGCCCTGCAGCCCTGCCTGGCACCCTGCCTTGGCCTGGTGCCACCCCCTCACCTGTTCCACCATCCCGCCTGCGGGTCAATCGATTGGGGCTGGGCCTCCCACCCCCCACTGCTGCCAATGGTCACCGTGTTTGGGGTGATCGGGCCCCTGCTTGCACCTGCCTCGGCCTGGCGCTGCCTGCCACCATCCCGCCACAGTTCCGCTCTCGTCGGGGCCCATCGGGGCCAGCAGCACCTCCACTGCCACTCACTGCCAGCACCACGTCACTGATGCCTGCCATGTTCTGCGCCGCCCCCTGGTGGTCAGCGCATGTCATAGGGAGCGGTCAAGCTCCCGGTTGAGGGTACAATTTGCACATTAGGCTTTTATTATATAGGATATTTGACACAATGGGATCTAACAAGTCTGTTCTCTCAGCAACTCTTGCCAGCAGGGTTGTCCTGAGGGACTGAGCCCACATTAAAGTGCAACTCACCACTGGAGAGTCTGCATTCAGCACCAATAAACACAACCATCAGCTCAGTTCTACTATTATTTATTTTTTTAAATATTTTTGAAAAAATATAATTTTTTTACAATATTTTCAACTTAAACACTATTCACACTGAACACGTATGGCAGCTTAACCTACCCAAATATGAAGTTTAAGAAGCCAAAACTGTTCTAGCTTTGTTAAAAGAAAAGTTGTGCTGCAGACTACTGTAGTGATGGTTAACAAAGCAAGGAAAAGCACCACTCAAATCACGTTACAATTTCTTTGTTCAATTAGATTATGGGTTGGTCAAATGTTAGACTTCACAAAGGCATAGCTACAATAAGAATTGTAGAAGATGCAATTCTCAAATCACATACTCTCTCAGATGTATTTCTTACATGATAACATACCATAAAAGCCAAGACTAGTTCTAATCTGATCACTACCTTGTAACATCAGTGACCAAAGACAGATGTGTCTACAATGGATTATTTCAAATCAACAAGCCTTCCTCAGAAGATGGGCGTAATTTCAGTCTAACTGAGAAATCTGCTTAACTAAAACTTAATTTAAATTTACTGATTTAAAAAAAGTTTAGAATTATTAGCGAGTGCTAGTTAAACTTAAGGGACCAGTTTAGCCTCAAAAAAGACAATTCACTAAGATTTAAAGGTCATTTAATTTGGTGCTTTGTCACAACTTGACTGGTGCTTCCTCCTTGCTGTCTTCACATCCAGCCATGGGGCCAATTCTATTTTTCAGTAAATGTTTGACAGCTTTTTACTTAATAACAGTCTCAGCACTTTTATTAAGCATGCAAGACTAACAAAACTTTGGCAATGCATAAGTGTAACACAGTGACAAGAGAGAGCTTTTACAATTAAGTCTTCTAATACTGCCTTCACAGTGTGGAAATTGTGCTACATCCACCAAAAGAGGGCCCCGTCTACTCAAATATTTTAGTACTTCACCCCAGGAACAAACTCCTTTGCATTTGGATTCAGATTGCTCTTGACCTGGAAAATAAGTACATAAAAAAGCAAGTTCATTAACAGATAGCTTCAGATACTCAGAAGCATTCAACCTAGATCCACATGCAAAAACATCTTAAAAAAACCCCCAAGACAAAAGCAAGAACTCAGATTGATAAACTTAACCCAAAAATATCTTTGGCTAGGAGGGCAGGAATCAGATGTAAGCTATATTTATTATATCAAATTTATCAACTTTCTAAAGAGCAAGCAGGAATTGAAATTAATTTTGCTTAAGTGTGAACAGAAACCTGCATAAACTAAAAAAGTGTAGAACAAGGAATTTTGTTCCTTTACCTGTAATATTTGACTTTCTTTGAGCAGTTTCATAATATGCAAAAATATTAAACAAGTATTAAAATGATGATTAAGCCCTAACCGGTTTGGCTCAGTGGATAGAGCGTCAGCCTGCATACTGAAGGGTCCCAGGTTCGATTCCGGTCAAGGGCATGTACCTTGGTTGCAGGCACATACCCAGTAGGGAGTGTGCAGGAGGCAGCTGATCGATGTTTCTCTCTCATGGATGTTTCTAACTCTCTATCTCTCTCCCTTCTTCTCTGTGAAAAATCAATAAAATATATTTAAAAAAAAATAAAATAAAATAAAATAAAATGATGATTAAAGTGACTGGGAAGTGTTTATAGATTAATTTCATTTTAAGGTCTTCATTAAAAATGTGGTTATCTTTCAACAATTGTTGTATTCTAATTCCCACAGGAAGCATGGTATTTAATAGGAAAAGAAAACTACCTGGGGAGTCAGAAGACCTAAGCTGGAACCCCAGCTCTGGCCCTAACTTCCTATGTAAGCCTGGCAAAGTCACTCTCCCTGGGACTTCATTTTTCCATCAGTGAGGGAAAGAACAGGCCAAAGTTTCCAAGAACCTTAGAGACTTGTACCAGCATTATCCTATATTTCTAAATCTTTACTTTCCTAAGCAGATATGTCAGCATATAGGGAATAGCTGGACATTTTCCTCTACCACATCTTGGAATGCAAGTTGAAAAAGATAAAAAAGAAACCAGGATGGTTTCCAGGGACTGAAATGTAGGCATTCTGGAAGGCTTTTAGACTAATTCTGAGCCCCCTATGTTGTTTACTTCAAGACCAAAGCACATTAAACATGTTGGAGCAATAATTTAATCTTGGTTTCATAATTTATACATATACACAACCATTTCCTTGCACAGGACATATTCTTTCTTCTCTCAAAGGAAATATATATAAAAGTGTGAGGTTAAAAAAAATAAAATAAATAAAAGCAGTGTTCTTGCTCGGCAGATGTGGCTCAGTGGTTGAGCGTTGATAAATGAACCAGGAGGTCACAGTTCGATTCCTGGTCAGGGCACATGCCTGGGTTGTGGGCTTAAAACCCAGTAGGGGATGTACAGGAGACAGCCGATAATGATTCTCTCTCATCACTGATGTTTCTATCTTTTTCTCCCTCCTCTCCCTTCTTGTCTGAAATCAATAAAAATATATATTAAAAAAAAAAAAAGCAGTGTTCTTAAATGTGTAATCTTTTGGCAGCAACAAAAGAATAAGAAGAAATTACGTAATCTTAAGCATATTGAGATGAACAAACCAGTTTCTACACAATAAATTTCTACTGGTTCTAGTTTAAAGTTATACATTATATCCAACAAAGGGCTAGCTAGACTCATCACAGCAACCAGGATTATTTGTGGACTAAGGTAGCCACAAGTAAGCATAATCCAACAGACTACTCAGATCACACATCTGCTCATTTGGGTCATTTACGGCAACAAAGGCTATACCACAATTTAAATTTCAGTGTTCTCTAGCCCTGGCTGGGTTGCTCAGTTGGTTAGAGAGTATCATCCCTATACTCCAAAGTTGTGAGTTCAATCCCCCATTAGAGCACATATAAGAATCAACCAATGAATGCATAAGTGGAACAACAAATCGATGTTTCTCCCCCCGTCCCTTCCCCTCTGTCTAAAAAATAAATAAAATTAACTAAAAAACAAATAATTCTAAAAAATTTTTTTTTCAATGTTCTCTATACAGCCCTTCAGAAGGGTGGTTTACCAATGCCTGATAAGGTAGGCTGGCAGTATCCTCTGGGAGTGCTTTTTAAAAAATAAACATGCCTAGATGATTGATTCTACTGTTCTGAAAGGTAGCTGAGGAACTTTTTTGTATTTAATGCTTCACAGGTAATTATGCTGCACAGCCAGGTTATAGAAAATCACTACACAGTGAACAGAAGACAATTGCAACAAATATTTCAGAGTTTAGGGGTAAATTTCACAGACCTTGTAGAAGCAAATATATTATCAATATGAAGAGAAAGGTTAACATTCTGACTTTAAATTATTTTTAAATTATTTTTCATTTTAGTGAAGGACTGACTCATTAGGTTCAATTCTAGAACCAATGCCTAGTTATGACAATTCCCTAAAAATACATTTTAATATAACATCAACAATGACACACTGAAAATAATTAAAGATGCAAATAGGTTTCTTTTCTACTAAGAGCTTATAGATGTCCTTATTAAATCACAGTTCCAAAAGGAGTTCGGGTTAACTCAGTGAAAATCCTGGAGTTCCTGAATTCAGGAAGAAGAAAAATCTCCAAAATTTTACCTTTCAGATGAAAATTTGCAAATTTCACCAAATGTTTAAGACAAAAATTAAAGAGCCAGCCAAATCTCTCCATCAAGCTACTTTTGAATAGGTAGGTCACATGGACATACTGTACTTCTTTTGGATTAATGTTTTCTAAGACATTTACATATCCTAGGGCAACAGTTATCAAAGCTAAAAGCAGTGGCAAGAAGTCTGTTAGTAGTCTCAGACTAATTCCAGAGTGCTGCCAGAAGTCACTCCATGTCATAAGTGAGACTGGGAGGCCTCTGCTTCCCTAGTAAAAAGCAGTACAATTTCAGAAGGAGAAGAGATGTAGAACTCTTCTTAAACAGATGATTGCTGGCTTTTCCACTTATGGGAAAGGTTTTAAAAAGATGAAAAATAACTTTTTACCACAAGATCTTCCAGAGAAGAGCCATCACCGATAACAAGGTCATTAAATTGGTCTTGTATTTGGTCCATAGTTTGTGGAAGATCTCGAGCTGGAATAAACCACTCATGTTCTTCTTCCTCTTCCAGCATTTCTTGGAAACAGCGTTCAATAAATTCTTCTTCCCATAACTCCTCTTCTATCTGGATTTATAATAAATAAAGGACAGTTTACAGCATACTTGGTAAGACATCACTAGAAACAGCTTGAAATATCTTAAACTATTTAAAAGCACAATGTTGTACTTCCTCTTCTGCACTAAGGGGAAAAAAATGTTTACCATTAACACCTAGGAAGATCTGTTTGGGTTTTGCTATGTCTTTACTTGTCATAGCAGAATATACTTTTTTCCATTGAAGGTAGAGGGGAAGAAGTAACAAATAAAGGAGTGCTGACACTAAGGAATGCATGTCAGAATTACCTATGACAGTTTAAAACTATATAAACCCTAAACCTACCCAAAATAACTGAAAAAAATCTTTAGAGGATAGGCTCAGGGCATGAGTAACTTAAACAACCCCCCCTCCCACAACTGATTCTCACTGAAATAAGACTACATTGTTTAACTCTTGATTATCCATCATTGGATATGGCAAAATCAAGCTGGCTACTTATTACCCAAACCATAATCCGGGAAGAAGTGACAAAAGATGGAAATAGAAGTAAAAAATGTGGAAATAAAAGATAGTATTTATTAATGTAGGAGAGTTTTCTAAAGAGAACAGTAGTGTCAGATTTTCAGGTTGATTAGATTGAGAACCTCATGTGAAAAACACAATAGTTCTGCACCCTAGTACCTGTGCCCGTCTGCTCCTGAATCCCATTCTCTTGACTTTCACTGCAGTAGAGCAGTATGATTGGTGTAGCATAGTGGTTTCCAAACCTAATTGCTCACTGGAATCATCTGAGAGCTTTTAAAAAACAAGTTTCCCAGGCTACACCCTAGTCCACCTGAATCAGAATCTCTGGGGTGGAACCCTGAAAAAAGCTAGCTAACCTGGTGGTAATCATCATCCAGATAAAATAGGAGTGGTGGCACATAAGTCCATATATCTCATAAATAAGGGACCAGATTGAAAAACAAACACATTTAAGGAACAAATACAGCTACATTATTTGAAGGTTGTCATGGAGTACAAAAAAGAACATGCTTGTACATAAAACTAACTTGTCTGTTGAATTCTTCTTCATTTTCCATCCACATGTATTCTGCAAATGGATTGTCATCTTCATGAGAATGACCGTTAATAATCACATCTTCATTGATGATGCTTGGGCTAGTACTGCTGCGACTTGGATCTTTCATGGTTGGCGTTAGTTGTCGTTTTTAACCTTAAAAGAACAATACAATTAGTTTAGTCAGTCATTTTTTTCTTGGTGAGCATTTATTATCACCGGGCATCATGGTTAAGTGTTAGATGCACATGATATATATGCATGTTTATTGATTTTAGAGAGAGAAAGGGAGAGAGGAGAGAAACATCGATTGGTTGCCTCCCATACCTGCCCCAACTGGGAATCAAACCAGAAACCTTCTTGGTATACAGGAGTATGCTTCAGCTGAGTCATTGGGTCAGGGCAGATGCACACAATATATTAACACACATAATCAAGCAATAAAAAATTTAATTTTTTTCCACAAATGATTTTAATGTTTATGAAATAGTTGAGAACAACCCAGATTCATCTAATGTAACCATCAGTGAAGGTAATCAATTGCTTAAATGCAATCCCCAAAACCATTCAATTTTAAAAAATATTAGATATCCCTTGTTTTATAAAACAAGCATAATCTGCCCTGACCAGTTTGGCTCAGTGGATAGAGCGTCGGCCTGCAGACTGAAGGGTCCCAGGTTCGATTCTGGTCAAGGGCATGTACCTTGGTTGCTGCCACATTCCCAGCAGGGAGTGTGCAGGAGGCAGCTGAATCGATGTTTCTCTCTCATCGATGTTTCTAACTCTCTATCCCTCTCCCTTCCTCTCTGTAAAAATCAATAAAATATATTTAAAAAAACAAACAACAACAAAAAAACAAGCATAATTTGGAAGACTTAAGTCATCAAATGACTTTATAAAAAACAAATACTTTAAAAAATGATATTAAAAAGCCCAGAGATTTGCCCTAACCAGTTTGGCTCAATGGATAGAGCGTCGGCCTGCAGACTGAAGGGTCCCGGGTTCGATTCCGGTCAAGGGCATTTACCTTGGTTGCGGGCACATCCCCAGTGGGAGGTGTGTAAGAGGCAGCTGATCAATGTTTCTCTCTCATTGATGTTTCTAACTCTCTATCCCTCTCTCTTCCTCTCTGTAAAAAATCAATAAAATATATTTTTTTAAAAAAGCCCAGAGATTTAAAGTAAAAACTAAGAAATTTTTAATAACCTTAGTTCCTCAGTCCTAAGATATAGTGTTGGATCTCTTGGACTTTGTAACCCACTCTACAGTTGACAGTTAAACCTTGAACAATATGAATTTGAACTGTATGGGTTCAAACTTATACACAAATTTTTCCCCCAATTTACTGCAGTTCAATTGGCCAGCACAGTTCAAAGCCCTGTTGTTCAAGACTGTGAAGTTGGGAATCTGCATATGTAGAGGTCCAACTATAATTATACACAGATTTTGACTGTGGAAGGTCGGTGCCTCTAACCCCTGTATAGGTCAAAGGTCACTATATTTGCTTTATCTATGGGTTCAGATCTGGATTTCCCTATTATACAATGAGTTTCAGGCATCCAACCTCTTTGTGCAACCACCACCTCTTTATCATCTCATCTCTTTTTATGTGAGTAAAAGTATATCTAATGCATATCTAGTTGATTTTTTCTACTCAATACAGGCATACCTCCTTTTATTAAGCTCCACAGATGATGTGATTTTTATAAATTTAAGGCAAACCCCCAACTAGCAAAAGGATTACCAATGGCTCTTAACGCAAGACTCACTTTTATGGTGGTCTAGAATCGAACCTTCAATATCTCCGAGGTATGCCTGTAGGTGATAACTTGATCTAACCTAATTGATACATTGCAGGCTATAAGTTCAACCATGAAACTTCAGATTCTACAATATTCTACCAATTCATTAAGTCTGAAACTGCTAAAAATGGGTTTATATTAAACAAGAGTTACTTATACATAAATTCAAACAGTGGTGTGATTTGTGCCAAAGGAAAGAAACATATCTAACATGAGTATAGAGTTAAAAAAAACAAAAACCAACACCTCGTCAGGCCTATTTACTCCAAAGTTATCAAAATCAGGTAAAACACTAAGTAAATCTATTAGAAAAGTTTTTTCCCTCAGGTTTATTGCCTGACCCTTTAAACTCATTTGCTGAGGGTAGAGGGTCCTATCCTGATACACATATATTTTCTCTAATACTGAATACTAATAAAAACAGTACTGATGTTTTTCATTAAGAGGTTCTAAAACTAAAAATTACTGAGTTCTTGTGTGTGTGTGTATATATATATACACACACACATACACACATATATGAAAAGAAGCAGAGACAGACTGAGATTTATGTGCTAGGGTGTGGGTAAAAAGAAAACATGATTATGGTTAGGAAATTGAGGCACTGTGAAAGCAGACAAGACAGAACACAAACAATGAGTGTCTTTGATATTTTTATTTATCATTAATCTTGAATTAAATAAACCTTTATTATTAAAACAAGTTTTGACTAAAAAGAAATTAGTTCCTCTAAAGAAAATTACTCTTTTTTTTTTTTGGTTAATGCTCACCTGAGATTTGTTCCACTAATGAGAGAAAGAGAGAGAGAGAGAGAGAGAGAAAGCTATTAATGACATACATTCATTGGCTGCCTCCTGTGTGGGCCCCAACCAGGGCCAGGGATGAACCTGCAACCCAGGCACATGCCCTTTACCAGGTCTCAAACCCTCAACCTTCTGGTGTGTGGGTTGACACTCTAACCACTGATCCACACAGGCCAGGGCAAATTATTGTCAGGTTACCGAACATTTATGTGCTCATCTTTTTTTTTTTTTTAAAATATATTTTATTGATTTTTCACAGAGAGGAAGAGAGAGGGATAGAGAGTTGGAAACTTCAATGAGAGAGAAACATTGATCAGCTGCCTCCTGCACACCTCCTACTGGGGATGTGCCCACAACCAACGTACATGCCCTTAGTCGGAATCGAACCTGGGACCCCTCAGTCCACAGGCTCTATCCACTGAGCCAAACCGGCCAGGGCTATGTGCTCATCTTTACACAAATTAAATTTCAGGTCACCTCAAATATTATGAAAAGCAGAGGCCATCAGGCGGTGTGGCTGTTGTTGGGCATTGACCGATAAACCAGGAGGTCATGGTTCAATTCCTTGTCATGGCACATGCCTGGGTTGTTGGCTTGATCCCTAGTAGGGGGTGTGCAAGAGGCAGCCGATCGATGATTCTCTCTCTCCTTCTCCCTTCCTCTCTCTGAAACCTATAAAAACATATAAAATATGCTTTCAGGTGACTAAAGTAGGTCTACATACAAATGCAAAAGAAATTTTTAACATTTTAAAATTTTAATTAATTTTTTATTAATCCTCACCTGAGGATATTTTTCCATTGGTTTTTAGGGAGAGAGGGAAAGACAGAGAGAAACATCGATGTGTGAGAAACACATCGATTGGTTGCCTCCTGCCCTGGACCAGGCCCAGGCCAGGAAGGTGCCTGCAACCAGGTACATGCCCTTGACCAGAATTGAATCCGGGACCCTTTGGTCTGCAGGCCAACACTCTATCCACTGAGCCAAACCGGCTAGGGACAAAAAAACTTTTTTAAGAAAAGTGTTTTCCATACATTTTATTTAGCACAAGTTTGCATAACACAATGAAAAATCTGTTTCAGCAAACTTTATAGTCTGGGAATCCCAAAGAACTTGGATGGCTTTCTCCTTGTTTAATGCCAACCAGTAACAAATAAAATATAAAAATCCTTGGCAAAAAGGGCCCAATCTCTGCATTCAACAAGGCCCTACCTCCACTTTTTGCCTGTTAGCATGTCATCAAACAACCTATAGATTTGATATAGATTACAATGAGTCTATGAAATCTAAATAAATGAAATTACTTTGTCATGCAATATTTGGCAAACAAATCATAATTGAAGCAAAAAGAATGAACTTGGAGCCTGGGCACTAATCTTATACCTTAGACAGCTAAGGGAAGGAAGAACTGCTGACCAATTTCTGGCTACAGCCAGTCAAGTGAAAGCCAGAGGGGTAAAGATCATTTACTTTCAGAAAGTCAACAGACTTATAATTATTTAACCCAAGGTATTCTAATATAAGGTGATGTATTGGGTTTTTAATTTTCTTCTATGACCTATTCTTGACACTTCTTGAACCACACTTTTTATAGTGCTTCCTTTTTATGTTTACTATTTTAAAAAATTGAATATATAGTTCAAGCACTATAAGGTTTATGATTTTAAAGTGTAAAATTGTAAAGTACTGGCATATGTTCAACAAATAAAGCCGAATGTAGTAGTAGCCAATGCTGTCTAGGTCAAGAAATAATAGTTGGGACAAAAAAAAAAAAAATAGACAAAGTGAAAAGCCTGGGAGGAGACACTGGTGAAGAAGATGCTTTAGGAAAAGACATGAGAAGACCCTACAATCTCACATCTGGATGACCTTCAGGTTTTGCACATTAAGTGAGTTGCTAAGAGTTGTAAACTGCCCAAGTGTTGAAGGTGGCCTCAACATACACAAGAGCCCATCTGCAAAGACTAGAAGCCCAGCGTGCGAAATCGTGCAGCCCCGCCCACCCATGCAGGTCATTAAGGCATTAGAGCCACAGGCCTTTTATAATATAGACCAGAGGCCTGGTGCACGACGGGGATGTGCCCGCAACCAAGGTACATGCCCTTGACCGGAATCGAACCTGGGACCCTTGAGTCCACAGGCTGACGCTCTATCTGCTGAGCCAAACCAGTTAGGGCAACAATCATGTTTTTTTACCCTTTATTTACATACTAGAGGCCCAGTGCACGACATTTGTGCACTGGGTATGTGGGGGTCTCTCAGCCCGGCCTGCACCCTCTCCAATCTGGGAGCCCTCAGGGGAGCCCTCTCCAATCCGGGAGTTTCTGTCTGTCTTTGCAATCATATGAGCGAATTGTCTGAGACCCCAACTCAGTTTGGTTTGTTGCTCACAGAATAACATAGGTGTTTTTTTTCTTTTTTTGCTTCATTGGTGGAGATTTCCTGGAAGTTTTAGGATATCCTCCCTTTAACGTTTCCTAGACACTCTGATTTTACTTATGTCTCTCACCTTTGCTTTCCCTCCATCCCCCACCGCAACAGTAACTTGCTCCAGGCTCACTTTGCTCCAGTGTCTAGGAGATCCGTCTGCCACCAGAACTACGATTCCCAGCATTCCTGGTGCTCCCCGCACTCTGGGCTTCCGCTTCGGTCCTGGGGCTGCCACCAGAACTACTATTCCCAGAATTCCTGGTGCTCCCCGTGCTCTTGGTTTTCCCTTCCTGCTCTGTCTCCATCCCCTGGCCTCCCACTCTGCCAAGTTCTCCAAGCTACCAGCTCTCCCTCTCTGCTCTCCATCTGGTGGCTTGGGGAGCCAATTTCCCCAAGCCATTCCACTCTCTGCCAGCTCTCCCACTCTGCTCTCTGCCTGGCGCCTGTGTATGCAAATTAACCCGCCATCTTTGTCAGTTAATTTGCATATTCCTGATTGGCTGGTGAGCATAGCAGAGGTATGGTCAATTTACATGTTTCTCTTTTATTATATAGGATAGCCAAAAATTAAATACAACCTAAAGGGACCAAGCTGATAAATGGATAAATACAATGGAATACTTCCATGGACAGACAATAGTGCGGGTGAAGACCTGGGGTGGGGGGAGTGTGGGTGTGGGCTAGAAGGGGTCAATGGAGTAAAAATGGGGACATTTGTAATACTTTCAACAATAAAGGTAAATTTAAAAAAATTAAATACTTGATACTTTATATCAGGAACAATGAAAACAGTATGGTAAGTGAAAGAAGTTAGTCACAAAGGAGTACATATTACATGACAGCTAAGGGATACATGGTTTCTTTTGAAGGTAATGAGAATGTTTTATACTTGATTGTGGTGATGAATGCACAACTGTGAATATACTAAAAAAAACCCACTCTTCTAGGCACACTTTATTTATTTTTAAAAATATATTTTTTATTGACGTTTTAATAGAGAGGAAAGGAGAGTTAGAAACATCGATGAGAGAGAAATATCAGTCAGCTGCCTCCTGCACACCCCCCCACTGGGGATGTGTCTGCAACTGAGGTACATGTCCTTGACCAGAATAGAACCTGGGACCCTTTAGTCCACAGGCCAACACTCTATCCACTGAGCCAAACCGGTTAGGGTTCTACTGCACACTTTAAATGGGTAAATTGCATGGTATGTGAATTATAGTTCAATAACGAGCTTTTAAGCAAATAACTAAAGCCCTGGCCAGTGTTCTCAATGGTTAGAGTGTCGTCCCATGCACCAAAGGGTTGCAGGTTCAATTCCTGGTCAGGGCACATACCCAGGTTGCAGGTTCGATCCCCAATTTGTGCACATGCATGAGGCAACCAATCGATGTTTCTCTCTCACCTCTCTCTCTCTCTCATCTCTGAAAAACATCCTCTGATGAAGAGTAAACAAAAATAACACAGAATACTGGAGAACTAGGTGGCTAGAGATATTTTTGTTGTATCTTTTTGAGTATTAAATAGACTATTAAATAATTCAACTTAACAAATAAAACCCCTGCTCTTGGTTTTATTGTTTTACTTATTTTATTAATTTCAGTTTTCACTCTATTTTTCTGACCTTTCTACTTAATTTCAGCCAATTTGTTGCTCTTTGCTTTCAAAGTTGATTTTTAAAAAAAATCTTTGTTTAAAGTATTGCATGTCCCTTTTGCCCTGCCCATTGGCCTTCTGTAGGCCCTTCCCCACCCACCCCCTGCCCCAGACCTTCACCATCCTATTGTCTGTGTCCACAGGTTATACATATATGTATACAAGTTCTTTGATTGATCTCTTTCCACGCACCCACCCTCTCCCGCCTTCCCTCTGAGATTCCACAGTCTGTTCCACGCTTCTATGTCTCTAGATCTATTTTACTCACCAGTTTGTTTGTTAGATTCCACATATGAGTGAGATCATGTGATACTTATCTTTCTTTGACTGGCTTATTTCGTTTAGCATAATACTCTCCAGGTCCCTCCATGCTGTCTCAAAGGGCAAGAGATCCTTCTTTTTTACTAGTACTGATGCATAGTATTCCATGGTGTAAATGTACCACATCGTTTTTATCTACTCTTCTACTGATGGGCACTTGGGCTGTTTCCAAGTTGATAAATATGTTTATTTTCAACTTTTCACTTAATAAAAATGTTGTACCTATAAATATCCCTAGAAGTTTTTATATAGAATATAGTTCTTATCAATTTTAGAGAATTACAAATTATCCTATATAATAAAAGCCTAATATGCTAAGTGTCTGACCGTTCATTCGACCAGCCATTATGACGTGCACTGACCATCAGGGGGTAGATGCTCCGACCGGTAGGTTAGCTTGTTGCTGGGATCCGGCCGATCGGGACTGGGTAAGATGGGCCGGACATGCCCTGAAGCCCTTCCGCGGTCCCTCCCCAGCCCCAATCGTGCATCAGTGGGGCCCCTTGGCCTGGCCTGTGCCCTTTTGCAATCCGGGACCCCTCGGGGGATGTCTGAGGGCCAGTTTTGGCCTGATCCCCGCAGGCCTGGCCAAGGGACCCCACCAGTGCATGAATCGATGCACCGGGCCTCTAGTTTAATTTATAATGAGCTCAGATTTGGAAGAATATTTTATTTTTCTTTCTTAATTTCCAAGCAGCTAAAGTTCTTTTGGTTATCTTTTGATGCCCTAATTTCTAGTTTTATTGTTATAAAACATAGCCAGAAAAGCCTTTACTTTTTGGGCCTACAGGGAAAAATGTTTGATTTCAATTTCTAAGGTACAAAAATGATGTATATATATTAGGTTGATCTTTTTTACTTTATCTGCTAAATTCTGAAAGTGACTTAAATCAAGTCCTCTACTATAAGTTAGATTATTTGACCCAAATAATATCTTATAGGGAATTAAGTTTTGATAATTGACGTTTGAAGTTTTTCATCATAATTTCATATCTGATTTTCTTTTTACATTCTATTCCTGTAGTGCTTGTTTTCCTATTTTAAATGGATTTTTAAAAATACTTTATTTTCTTTGACTTACAAACTACTGAGGAATCAGTGTTGTTTTCTTTTTCCAGTTTGAGATACAATTGACATCAACACTGTGTAAGTTTAAGGTATACAGCATAATATGACTTACATCTATTGTCCAATTAAATACTTAAATACTTTCCCATCAATTAAAAAAATATCCTATACACCCCTATCCAATTCAAGACATTCAGAATGCTTTTCTTCTTCAGTTTACCTAACCCAGTCCTTGCTCCCAGTCAAGGCAAGACCTTCAGAATGATTTTATTTATCAACTCCCCCCACCCATACCTCATTCTCCTGAGTTTTATGGAAATAATTTAGCACTGTTAGCTTCACACTACTAGGTTTTCCCTTATAGTATGTATCTTTTCAGAGAATTTTAAAATCGAAACTTATAATTCACATTATCATCTATTTATGTTTACTAGATTTACTGCTCATCATTTACTGTACTTTCAACCTACAAACTTATACCTTCAGCTGTTTTTTCCCTTCCTGAAATGCCTCTTACATATAATGCTTTCCAGCCATGTCCATCTTTTTTTTGTTTATTTGTTAATCCTCACCAAAGGATGTTTTGATGTTAGAAAGAGAGGAAAGGAAGGGGTGGGAGGGAGAGAGAAACATCGATGAGTTGCCTCCTATACACACCCGACCGGGGATTGAATCCACACCTTTTTGGTGTATGGGACGATGCTCCAACCCACTGAGCCACCAGGCTAGGCCCAGCAATGTCCATTCTTTTATATTCTCTACAAAAATTTAAAATATGGAAATCTTTTAAGTTTTAGAAACTCCACCCCACCCCCATTTCACCCTGTAAAAATTCTCATTAAAATTCAAATAAAGTTTTTTCCATTAATATGACTCCAAAGACACTACCTTATTCTGTTGGACTACTCTGAACTACTGTGATTTCTTAACCTTATTTGCATATAAATATTTATGTACATTTTAGCATACTAACTTGTCTCTTCATCAGTTAGTGAGAGAGGCTCAATGGTTGAGTGTCGACCCATGAACCAGATGGTCAGGGCACATGCCCAGGTTGCAGGTTCAATCTCCAGCTGGATTGTGTGCGGAAGGTAACTGATCGATGTTTCTCTCTCACATTGATGCTTCTCTCTCCCTCCCTCTCTCTAAAATCATTAAAAAAATGAAATAAGAAGCAGAGGCAATTCAAACTTCTAAACTACACCATCCAATGTGGTAACCACTGGCGACATGTGACTATTTAAATTTAAATGAATTACAATTCAATACAATTAAAATTTAGTTCTTCAGTTGCACGGGCCATATTTCAAGCACTTAATAGACATGGTTGCTTAGTAGCTATCTCACTAGGAAGCACTGCTCTAAACAGTGAGAAAATTAAGAGGAAAAAAAGATTGAATTACTGGAATTGAACCTTAGACTATATCAAATGCAAACTATTAAGTCACCTTAATAGTAAAATAGTAAAAAGGGTGGTCCAGATCACAAAGGCAATAACTTGGGACAACTTTAATCTTGGACTGGGTTCAAATCCTAGATATGCCACTAAGCACCCACAGGATCCTGGATATGTCACTAAAATCACAGGCAGCACAGTATAATGGTTAAGAGCACATAATCTCTGGACTACTTGGATTTTCAATTCCGGCTCTTACTAGCTGTGGAACACTGGGCAAGTTACATCACATGTCTCATTTGTTATCTTTAGTAGGTAGTACTTACCTCTTAGAGACAGCAAAGATTAAATACTTCTAAAAGCCTTAGAATAACACCTGGCATTTCTAAATGCTGTAGAAGTATGTGCCTAATAAAATAAAAATAACCTTTCAAGCTTCTATACTCAATTTCAAAATGGGCAAGATAAAGCTTGCTCTGCTTATTTCAAGGTTATGATTATAAATGTGAAAAATTTGTAAATTACAAGAACATGTAAAAGCACAAAAAGAAATAGTGGCCTTGTTTTCCATCTTCTTTCATCTTCCACAATATTCAGACTTTTTATAAATGTTTATATTTTTTATTAAAACTGGAGCATCAGCCCTAACCGGTTTGGCTCAGTGGATAGAGCGTTGGCCTGCGGACTGAAGGGTCCCAGGTTCGATTCCAGTCAAGGGCATGTACCTTGCTTGCAGGCACATCCCCAGTAGGGGGTGTGCAGGAGGCATCTGGTAGATGTTTCTCTCTCATCGATGTTTCTAACTCTCTATCCCCCTCCCTTCCTTTCTGTAAAAAAATCAATAAAATATATTTAAACAAAAAAACTGGAGCATCACTGACTCTAGACTAGAGTATAGAGTCATAAAGATGTAAATCTGAAGATGCAGAGTACTTATTGGGGAAAAAAATCTTCTACAAACTTATTCTGTCCCAAATAGGGTAGAGATTACGTACCTCAATTCGAACTCTTAAGGAACAATATGCAACATACTATAATAAAAATTGCCAAGCTTCCAAGCCTTTTAACCATTACATTGAGCCTCCATCGTCTAATTCCCATCTGAGAAACATAAATCCGCTATAATTTTTGTAGTTACCTATTTTCATTTGTCATAGACACATATTTGTGGGGAAAGTTCAACTTCACAGTTAACAAGTAGCATAAAAGAGGATATCCCAGTAACTTGTGGGATATCCTCTTTTATAAACTGGAAACAGAAGCACAAACAATAAACACTGGAAATATAATTTAAAATCCTTATAGAGACCCTTTTCTTATTTGGGGACCTAACCTTGCAGGGTATGAAAGTTCAAAGGCTATTTAATAAGAATGCAAACTAACACCTGATCAAATGCTCAAATGCAATTTATGAAAAATCATGCCACAAAGGTACAGAACAAGACTAGCCAGCACAAGCAAAACGGGAACTGTCCTTTGTCAAAATAAGTGCCAAAAGCTGTCAGCTGTCACTTTCTTCCATAGCAAATTAGATGCCAAATTCCTTCCAGAAATTGTGGCTTCTGTGAGATGATGCAGCGGCAAAAGTAGGGAAAACAAGACAATGAAAGAAAGCAGAAAAGGCCTCTTTTAGGCATCACTAGAAAAGACTACTGCTGGCTGCTTCAACAAATGTTTTGAAAAACTTCATCATAAGCCATATATTTTTGTTGATGGTGGGGAGTAGCATAAAGTAGCAGAGAGAAATTAAAAGTAAAGTGACCAGAATCAAAGCATAAATTGGACAGGCCCTGAAAGTTCATGTGGCTCAAAACCCTCCTGGGGACTAGGGATTCCAGTAACAAAGGCTCTCCTATCTGGAGCATGGGATGCAATGTAACTAGAAATTAGGAGTATCGTTAAGCGAAGAAACGGGAGAAAGGGAATCAGAGGTACAGGCCGGTGGTCCGCTGCAGAAAGCTCCCCTAGGACGCTCGCCAGCCCGCCGTCCCTCCCTCCGCCCCTTTCTCTACCCTCTCCCAGCTTCGGGAACGCGCAAGCGCGGCGAGTAGGGGCTGCGCGTGGTGACGCGCAGGCGTAAACTGGGGGAGAAACAATGAGCTTTGTTGCCAGGCGGCCGTGGGGGAGCAGGGGAAAAGAGTACCAGAGGGGTGTGTGCGCGAAGGGACTGGAAAGGGGGGAGGAGGGAGCGAGAAAGTGCCATCCCAGCAACCCTCGCGCGCCACCGAGGACCCGGATAAAGTGCTGCGAGATCCAAATCATAAATAATAATGACAATGAGAAAAAAAGCGACGGCCATTTCTTAGAGAAAAAAGAGAGTAAGTCAATTCAAGCTCATCCCTCATACTCGGCTGAACGCAGCAAAAAATTAAGAAGCTACAAGGCTAAGTGGCCAACACCCGAGGGACCCTCTAAGCCCCTCAGCCGTCGTAGAGGGACTGTCCTTCGACCGCCAGGGCCGTTGCACCCTTCTCGCCGCTCCGCCCGAGGGAATCCCTCACCCAGTGCACGGCAGCGGGGACGGCAGCCAACGAATCCGGTCGGCCTCCGCGGATCTCCACAGGCAGCGCCGCTCCCCCGCTCGACGCGCGCTTCGCCCGTCGCCTCCCTTCTCCAGTCCAAACAAACACCCAGCCCGGAAGTGACTTAACTTCCGCCGCGGTGGGCCCCGCCCCCTCGTTCTGTCAGCGCTGCCCTCTGTGGCCACTAGAGAGCGCGCGATAGAACGCGCAACCTCAAAGGTCTCATCTCCCAGGCGGCACAAATGTGCATGCGCAACCGCCTTTCCGACGTGCCCTGGCGGCCGCGGGGTATACTGGGATACTCGAGTGGAGCTCCCAGCCCCCTCATTGACCATATACCCTCCCCTATTTCAAGAATGATGGGATGCAGTGACTAGGGAAGTTAGGGATTGAAGAAATCCTTGAAAAGACACAGGGACTTAGACTCACCTTCCTGCAGACCTTTTTATCATATAAAATACAGGGGTGGCAAGTTTACAGTTGTGAGTTCATGTAAGTTTATTATACTAGAGGCCCGGTGCACAAAATGCGTGCACTAGTTGGGGGGGGGGGTCGTTCCTCAGCCCCGCCTGTGCCCTCTCTCAGTCTGGGAGCCCTTGGGGGATGTCCAGCCTGCTCCTAAGCCATCAGTTGGACATCCTTAGCGCTGCCACTGAGGCAGGAGAGGCTCCTGCCACTGCCCCTGCGCTCACCAGCCATAAGCCTGGCTTCTGGCTAAGCGGCGCTCCCCCTGTGGGAGTGCACTGACCACCAAGAGGCAGCTCCTGCATTGAGCATCTGCCCCTGGTGGTCAGTGCATGTCATAGCGACTGGTCATTCCACTGTTCGGTTGATTTGCATATTAGCCTTTTATTTTACACTATTTCTTATTATTAACCTGCTTTTATACCCTTGTATGTAGATATCCTGACTGAAACACTCCACATACAGGTTTGACGTTAAGTATACATTCATATCTATGTTAATAAAAAAACTAAAAACCTATCAATAGGGAATTAAAATATTTTGAAGAGTAAGTTATTAGAAAGTTGTATACTCATTGATGTGGAATAATTTTCCCCCAAAGTAGGCTGCAAAACATCATTTATAATTTCCTAAAAGTATAGGCATGTGAGTATAAGTGAAAATATATGATAAAATAGCAATATCTATATACTAGAGGCCCAGTCGGTGCATGAAATTCATGAATGGGTAGGGTCCCTAGGCCTGGCCAGTGATCAGGGCTGATCGGGGCCTTCCGGCTGCCAGTTGCCAGCCAGGTCCTTCCTTTGTTCCGCGCTGCCCCTTGGTGGTCAGCGCACATCATAGCAAGAGGTCGAACTCCTGGTCGGTAGAACTCCGGAGGGGACAAATTGCATATTAGCCTTTTATTATATAGGATTATATAGGATAGGATAGGTGGTCAGATTTTAAAGGATTTACTGTCTCCTGTATATTTTTTTATTGTCTGAATTTCCATGAAAGCTTGAATTGAACTTATAAACAAGAGAAAAATCACACCTGAAATGAAGTCTAACAAATTTCTATAGTAGTTTGGTAATAGCCTTGTCCCTGTGCTCACTTGTATCATGTATAGAATATGTACACCGCAGCATTACTGAGTCTTGAGTAAGAGCCAAGCACTGTGCAGGGAAGCAATGGTCCACTGTTCTGAATGTTGACAATTCCGGTGAGGAGATAAAATTAAAAATATAACTACCATATGACCCAGCAATTCCACTACTGGTATATATTCACAACTAGAAGTAGGGTCTTGAAGAGGTACTTGTACATACATGTTCACAGCAGCACTGACAGTACTTCAAACAAGGAAGCAAACCAAGTGCCCATCAATGGATGAATAAGCAAAATGTAGTATATACATACAATGGAGTATTATTCAGCCTTTAAGAAGGAAACTCTGCAGTATAGTACATCACATTAAGTGAAATGACACAAGACACTTTGATTGCACTTATATGAGGTAGTAAAAATCATAGACAACTTGCAATGATGGTTGGGAAGAGCTGGAATTGCTGTCACTGTTTAATGGGTATAGTATTAAAAGATGAAGTTATAGGGATAGGTGATGATTGTACAGTACAATCGTATCACCACTTAAAAATGGTTAAGACAAATTTTGTGTGTATAAAAAAAGAACCCCAAACAAAAAACTTGTCTGACTTAAGGTTTTTGCAGAAGGGTGATGTGTGCCTACATGTGTGGAGTACTGGAGGGCAGAGGCAATTCCTCTTCTCCAGCTTAAGTCAAGCCCTTCCCTGCTCCTGGTTTTGGGCAGCTTGGCTGCTCCTTAAAATGATATGGGTCTGCCCTAGCCAGTTTGGCTCAGTGGATAGCATCGACCTGCAGTCTGAAGGGGCCCGGGTTCGATTCCAGTCAGGGGAACATGCCCGGTGTGTGGACTTGATCCCGTGTGGGGCATGTGGGAGGTAGCTGATTGGTGATTCACTCTCATCATTGATATTTCTCTCTCCCTTTCTGAAACCAATATATACACATACCAATAATCATCTAAACTGCAATCCCTTTCCCACAGGCTCAGGACACTACAAAATAAATTAGAATGCAGATTTTCCAGACTTCTATTTTTTTGTGAGAAAAGCAGATTCTGGGAAACAGCACCCAAGATTTTAAAATATTACAGATGTCCTACTATCGGAGTGGGAATGTTGACTTTTGTGTACTACACCCAACAGATTGCCCTTTTACCTTTTCATATTCCCTATTGTACACTTGGCTTTTAGAGCTCTTCAATGCTGTGATAATTATAAAACTTCCTAAGAACTCTTTAACTTCAAGAAAAGGTCTAAAAATTTTAGGTCCTTTAAGTCTTTTAAAAATTAATCATACTTCCTGAGTCTTCACATCCAGAATTTTTCCTATATAATCTCAAGTAATTTGGTACCTATATCTTCATTTACCTAATTAGTACTTTTTTTTTAAAGAAAGGTAATCTGCATATTTAATTGGGCAGGAGGGGAAAGCCACACAGATTTTCAGGGAGAATTTGGTGTTGATAATGGTGTGAAGTAGTTTTAGGGAGTAACCATTGGAAAGCAGAAATGTGGAGAATATTACTTCTAAAATTCACACTGCAATGAGAATATTCCTCAAGAGAGCATTTTAAGTACCCTTAATTACCTCTTAAGTACCACACTATTCTTTGAGAGTAACTTTCCAGAGACTGGGACACATGGGACCCAGAAACAAGGTTGCATGTACGAAGCATTTTAAGCTGTTTGATAAATGCTAGCCCTAGCCGATTTGGCTTGGTGTATAGAGTGTCGGCCTGAGGACCAGAGAGTCCCAGGTTCAATTCCAGTCAAGGGCATGTACCTTGGTTGCAGGCTCCTCCCTGGCCTGGGCCCTGGTCGGGTCTCATGCAGGAGGCAACCAATCGATCTATCTCTCGCATCAATGTTTCTCTATCTTTCCCTCTCCCACTCTAAAAATTAATGAAAAAATACCCTCAGATGAGGATTAACAAAAAATAAAAGAGAATAAATGCTAATTTCTTTTGCCTATTACTCAAAAAGGTTTATCTAAGGTGGGAGATCCTCAAATATCAACCCCAAAGCCCTGGCCCTAGTTTCCTTCCCCACATAAAAACCCAACTCACGCCCTAACTGGTTTGGCTCAGTGGGTAGAGCGTCAGCCTGCGGACTGAAGGGTCCCAGGTTCAATTCCGGTCAAGGGCATGTACCTTGGTTGCGGGTACATCCCCAGTGGGAGGTGTGCAAGAGGCAGCTGATCAATGTTTCTCTCTCATCGATGTTTCTAACTCTCTATCCCTCTCCCTCTCTGTAAAAAATCAATAAAACTTATAAAAAAAACAACTCAGCTGGTGCCTGACACTTCTCCTTGAGCTTTCTTCCATGTACCTGGAGGTGAGAAACCCATTGAAAAAGGTAGTTCCTGGCCAGGCCAGCCTTGAATGTACCGGCCCATTAGAGCTCAGAGCAGTGAGGAACAGTTCCAGAATGCTGATGGATGAAGCCCAACTCTCATCAAGTGTAACCTCAAGCCATGTGCTTCATCGCAGGAGACAAAAGTAATTAAGCTCTAACCAGTATCAATCACAGCAAGTTAATTGTACCCGATAGTGAGAGGTAGCTATTTCCATTTTACTGTTCACTCAAAACTAACGAAGTAGGTCTTATGAAGCTTTTCATTAACTTCTACATTGTGATGGAGTGGTAAGGCAGCCCCACTGGTGTGGTTCAGTGACAGCCTCAACCCATGAACCAGGGCACATGCCTATGTTGTTGACTTGATTCCCAGTATGGGGCATGCAGGAGGTGGCCGATTGATGATTCTCTCAAGTATGTTTCTACTCCATTCCTCCCTTTGAAATTAAAGAAAACAAAAAAAAAACCTCTCTGGCCCAGCAAAATAGTAAATTCCCAAGACTTCATGTTTCTGCTCCTTCCTTGAAATGTCTGACTGAATGCATTAGGTCCCCAGAAGATGACCATTTTTTAAATATTCTGAGCAAAAAAATAAAGGATAGACTTGTTTCTAAAATGGGGTGGCCTTCAGCGATTTTTAAAGAAATGCTTTCCTGCCCGACTGAGGCTCAGCGGTTGAGCATCGACCTATGAACCAGGAAGTCACGTCTCGATTCCCGGTTGGGGCACATGCCCAGGTTGCAGATTCCAACACAAGTGTGGGGCATGCAGGAGGCAGGCTATTGACTATGATCCTCTCTCATCATTGATGCTTCTCTCTCTGAAATCAATAAAAATATTTTAAAGAAGAAAAAGAAATGCTTGCCCAGGCCCCCAAATGAAGATTATTTTTGTTTCCTTTAATTTTCGATTTGGAACAATAGCAAAACCAGTTCTTTTAAGTGATAGTATCTACACCAGACATCTCACTGAAAATGCCTATCAGAAAACACTTCTTGCCCTGACTGGTGTGGCTCAATTGGTTGAGTGTCCTTCCATGCACCAAAAGGTCCCCTTTTCGATTCCCAGTGAGGGCACATACACAGGTTGTAGGTTCGATCCCCAGGAGGGTACATATGGGAGGCAAATGATCAATGTTTCTCCCTCTAAAAAAATCAATAAAAACATTTTAAAAAAAACCCAAAACACTTCAGCTATAGGTAAAGCAATTTCCTCAAAAGTGTGACCTCTATACTTGACATCACCATCATCCATAACTTGTTAAAAATGCAAATTGAGACCCAACTGAAATCTAACACATCAGAAATTCTAGGAGCAGGACTCAGCAATGTTTCAGCAGTCTCCAGGTAATTCTGATGCACTACTATAGAGAACCACTAGTACAGTATAAAGAAAAAAAAATCTCAGCCTTATCCGACATTCACAGGATAGGAACCAGAGCCAAAGGGGCACGCACATTCCACTCAATCCTTGAGTTTTCAGCTATATTCAATGGAGATTAATAAGGGAATGTACAGAAATGCTCTGCACACTACTATAAATTTTCTTAAACAGCCTACAGACTACAAACATTTTTATTAACTTAATTTTTAAAAAACCATCCTGCAGCATTCCTGCAGATTTCTACTACACACCAAGAACCTATTTTACTTTTTAAAGACATCAAAAATCAACGATGGACAAAGCCAGATAAAAATTTGTGTATTCTTTCCACTTTTACAACCTTAATAACACCTGCCATAATAATTAATAGGTGTTCCTAAGAGTTTCCCTCAAAAGAACTGACTTAAGATTAAACTAAACGCTAAAATTGAGGTGGGAAAAACGTTCTTAAACTTTACAGCAAGTTTGAGTAGAAACATTGCTAAATAAAGATTTGCATAATCTGAGAAATAGCTGTTACAGGTTTATTTAAAACTATCAGTTAATGAGATGTTCTGCTTTCTAAATACTATGAAAACACTAAATATTTTTTTCTACAACTTGGTACACTGACAAAGTAGGACCTCTGGGAAAAAAGCTATTATTGACAGAAAACAATTAGGAATGCTGTTGTACACATACAGCTTTATGTTGTTGCTGTTAGGTAAAAGTCAGAATTAAACAAAATTGGGTAATTAGTAAAGGCCAAAATTAAACTGCACAAGTAAACTGGCAAGGATTTTTTTGTGCATGTTACATTAAAAAATTATCATCTGACCTTCAAAGAAGGACCATAAAATTGTATCCAACTATTTGATATATCATTTGATACACCTGGACCTAAGTGTTTCAAAAAGAATTCGTAAGTTATTTATTTTTTAAATTAAAAAATAAAATCGAGAACAGATAATCCTGAAAGCCAAGAATCCTAACATATTTTAAGAGGCTGCTACAACTAATTCTTGCTATTACATGTTATTTCCAATTTGACTATTAAATAAGCATGGCTAAACATCAGTGTTTGCTACTTCGTCTTTTAGCATTTTAAACTCCCAAGGTTTTAAAAACCCATGAACAGCCCCGTTTCTTGGTTATGTAACAGGAACAAGAAATCCACCAGCACCAAAACTTTAAAATTCAGATCTTTAGTAGCACTCTTTAGATTTAAAATGTAGTAATTTGTTAAAACATGCAAAAAAGTGTAACAGCAAATAAAAACCACAACTGACAAATTATATTGGTTAACATTTCAAACATGTGTAACCAATGAACATGACCTAGGTTTTTATTGGTATTTCACCTCAGAAACTTGAATCCACAGATATAAGCAGTATATAACCAGAAAGTTACAAGTAAACACAGATAATACATGCAAATTTCTGTTCACAAAGATCACATGTGCAGGTATATGGATTAGAAGCGTGCGTTTAGATTATGGCCAAACTGTTTTTAAATGCAGAAATGTAAAATTACATCTTGAAAATATGAAAAGATGGTCTACACACTTCAAAAATCAAATGTTGCTTATACCAGATGTATGACAGCTACAGGATTCAAGTGACAAGCAATAAGGTCTATAGAAATTAATACTGGTCAAAGAGAATGAGAATATTTTTACATTTCACTGAAAATACATTGACTACTAGAATACGAAATCTAGCAGAAACTTAGGGGAAAAATTACAAAATCTAATGCCAGTTACTTAATATTTCTTATTACCTAAACAACAGCATAACATTAAAAGAAAACTGCACCTGTATTTTAATTGCTAACTTCAGTTAATGAAGTTACCAAAAAAATGAAATGCAATAAAAAAAGCTTCAAACTCCAAATGAAAAGTCTGCAAGGCTCAGATTAAAAGGTGGAATGTTTCAGATGAAAAGTAATAAAAATACAACTGGTTTTGTTCTTTATTGAATGGAATCGAAAGTTTTGACATTTCTTTGAAGCTTAGAACTACTAAGTTTCATTTCTTTGAATAGTTCTACGTATCATTTTTTTAGTGGTGCAAGTTGTCTCAAGTAGCTTACGAAGTCAGTCTCTACAAAGTACTTGTCTGTTACCATTCTGATAAAACAAAAATTCTTCATTAATTTAACCGTATGTGTTTTTGCTATAACACTTAACACAAGAACAGACATCTATTATTTTCCCACTAAAACAAAAGAGTACAATAGTTTTCTTCTAACTATCAGTATTGTATTTAAAAAAGGTTAACATTAAAAACGAAGAACTATTATTTTCCTTGAAATCGTTAAGCTTCTTGCACATCTTAAGTTTCTTTCTTCTGCCTGCGTTCTTCTGCCAATTTATTCAGAAATTTCTGAAAAGTAAAAAAATTTAAAGGTGTTGAGTTACTTAAGAGTAACACAAATTAATTAACTCCAAAATAAAACAGTCTATCCAGATTTGGGGATTTGAGTGTAATTTAACCTATAATCTTATCAATATTTTAAAAGATTCAGTTATTCCTATTAGTGTACAAAGCTAAAATGGTCCAGGGCACTACAATAAGGCATGGGAAAACAATGGTGAAATGTGAAAAACAATCACTTCAATGTGTAATTAACACTAATTTATGAAGATGAGAAAATCTCAAGACCACAGTTATATAGAAATGCTACCACTCCAAGAACATTGATTAGTTAAAATGACATGAATTTATTTAATGCCCCCTTCCAGTAAACCAAGTGGGCAGCCTTTTCTTAAAGGGCCAGCAGTAAATTTTGTAGGTCTGTGAACCATTTGGTCTTTATTTCAACTATTCAATTCTGCCATTACAACTATGTAAGTAGCCATAAACAATACTTAAATGAATCATTGTGGCTGTGTCCCTAGAAAACTTTATTTATAAAAAGAAGGTGGTTGGGCTGCAAGTGTAGCTTGCTGACACCTGTATTAGATGTGTAACCTCTAGAGCTCCTGGACTCCAAAGATCTAAGACGTTAATAAAAGTAAAAAAATAAAATAAAATAAAAATAAATCTACTGTAAAACATCCAAAGTTTCTTTACTTTTGGCTGAAATTTATCAACTGTGTAGTTATTGTAAATTGATGAAGATTAGAAGCCATTATATCCTTAAAAAGAAGAAAAATTACCACCTTGGAAAGTATCAAGTAATTTATCCTTAGCAAGATATTGTATTACATATTTTTAAAAGTATTCTTTATTCTCACTTTTAAAATTTATTAATTTGAGAGAGAGAGAGGGAGGACAAAGGGAGAGAGAAACATCAATTTGTTGTCTCACTTATTTATACATTCATTGGCTGATTCTTGTATGTACCCTAACTGGGGATCAAACTTGCAATCGTGATGTATGGGGATGATGCTCTAACCAAGTGAGCACCTGGCCAAGGCTACATAATAATTCTTAAAGTTGACAAAATTCATTTAAAATAGGAAATAAGAGAACCACCTCCTATAGAATTTCTAGAAAATTAGAATAGCTAGAAAATATTAGAAAGCATGGTATTCTTTATAAAGTGTCAAGCACCCAGAGACCACTTTTATATTTATATATCTCTAGGTAATACATATAGTTTCTGCCATCAAACAGCTTAATTGGATGAAATATATAAAATTATTCCTACTGTTGAAAATAACCACCATTCTTTTCTCATATCCATGATAAGATACTCACAGCAAAGAATGCATTTAAAACATGTGATACTGCAAAGAACTAGATTTCCTAAATTCAATGTTATCCTAGTAAATGCATAGAACATGTTGGATGACTAACTACTCTTGTAGTTTTGTGTTACAGAACAGTTACCTACAATTATGAGTGCTTAACTCCTCTACTTTTAGGGTTTTCCCCTGTTATCCATCTCATTATTCCGTCCTTAAAGAAGCCACTAACTAAAATACCCACTTTAAGAGATCAACCGAAGGACTTGTATTAAGCATAACCAATGGACGCAAGACACTAGGGGTGGGGGGTGAGGGCATGTGCTGGGAAATAGGGGAGGCTAGGGGGAGGTCAATGGGGAAAAAAAGGAGACATATGTACTACTATTTGTAATACTTTAAACAATAAAATAGAATTTTAAAAAATCCAAATAGAAATTTGGATTATTTTTTGCTCTATTCATTTACCCCTTTAACTTTATATCCTGTTAATCATAAAACTTACTGAAGAGTGTCATTATTAGTAAATAATAAAGTCAATGTAAAAATCATTAAGTATGACAGGACATAGTACTTTATGAAGTGAAAAAGGCTTTATGTCACTTGGTCTTCAGGCTCCCAGTATTTTCCAAATTAGACAAATTACAGTCCAATATCCATTTGAGAATACTTAAAAATAAATTTAATTTTATTACAAAAATTTTAACATGGTTAGAAATTATTAAATTATTATTTAATTAGAAGATACTACAGAAAGTGGCAGAATAGCTGTTTCTAGAATTAAACTGCTTATGGCCCATCAATAAAAAAAGAAAAATGTTATACATGCTTTACTTTCCATAAGCTTACACTGTTTTCACAAAAGAACTGTCCTCTTTCAGATTTAGCCTTACCTTTAATTTCTGATAATGAGGAAGGCTGCTGCAATGAGTATTCTTTGCAACTTCTTCATTTGTATAAAAGAGTGAACACAGCTTACAGTAAAACCCTGTTTTAGGTATCACATAGTCTATACCTAGAACACAAACATATATTCTTACAAATTCAGTAAACTGAGTAATTTAGTGTTCTCAAATGTTATTTTTGTGTGAGAAGTCCAAATGGCCTAAGCTAAAACAAAATCCAACAACAAAAAATGACATTAGTTAATAGTTGTATTTAATTGATGTTCAAGGTCCCACCTAATTATACTCTTAAAAAAGGCAGAAACATAACAGGTAAACAAAACAAAAAGCCAGTGAAATTCTTAGAAAGCTTTGAGAAAAGAATACATTTCTGTAATGATAACAAAAGATAATACAAAATCAGGAGGCTTGGGTAAGAAAAAAATGTTTCAATTAAGATTAACAAATTGTTCTATACAGAAATAAATAAAATGCTATCAGAGCTTATGTAAGACCAATTTTAAAATCTTATATATGAGTTTGGGAAGGGTGAGAGGGGAAGAACAAAACCTTAAATCTCACCAACAGGAACATTGGGTTGATAGGGTCCAATTCTATACTCATCTGGGATTGTATAGTCCTCCTTGTTTTCATCACTTTGGCCATCTGCATTCTCACTTGTATCTTTGTTGGGATCATCAGCATTCTCAGCAGATTCATTACCTGGTTCCGTATTTTCCTCATTTTTAATTCCATTTTCCAACGCTGCTTCATTTTCTTGATCAAGTTCCTCGATCTTGTCCACCTTAATTTCAACCAAACCATCATCATTTTTGTCACCAGATTTAAATGCCATGCCCGATTTACGAAGTTTCTGAAGTTCCGAATCTTCCTCATCACCAACCTCATCTAGAGTGACAAAACCTTCCATATTCCCTGGGAAACGACGCTGTTAAGAAAGACAAATTTACTCTGCAACAATTATCCTGCAGCATCCCTTCCATTTGCTTTACTTAAAGGGAAAGGGACAGCGTCTTTGTCTTTATTCATTCTCTCAAAATACTGACTTTCCCCCGCCTAAAAATCACTGATTTTAAAAAACTTAGCTTGTTTTAAAACTAAATAATTGAAGGCTTGCCTTGTGCAGAGAGCAAAAAATAAATGATATGAGGATAGTCATATTCTAAGTGTTTGGAGACTTTTATATTTCTAGAGCATCTATCTTCTATATATATATAATCTATATATATAAAAGGCTAATATGCAAAGTGTCCCCTCAGGAGTTCAATTGCTTGCTATGACATGCGCTGACCACCAGGGGGCGGCGCGGAACAGAGGGAGGCCCCAATCAGCCCTGATCGCTGGCCAGGCCCAGGGACCCTACCTGTGCATGAATTTGGTACACTGGGCCTCTAGTATATCAAGTAACTGATTAGTTATAAATAACTTAATGATGTCCTCTGGAAAAAAGTATCTTGTGACACAACTGTTTTTTAGAGAATACCCAATCCAAAACAGTGTAGCAGTTAAAAAAAAAATTTTTTTTTAAAAATCAAGCTCTGGAGTATGATGGCCTAGGCTTAAATTTTGGCTTGACCACTTATAAGTAGTACGGCCACTGACAATTAATGAACTTCTCCATGCCTCAATTTCCTCATTCATGAGATAGGGATAATGATAATGAAGACATCTGTTGCATATGGTTAATGTGAGGGTTAAGCTAATTAACATATATAAAGAGCTTACAACAATGTATAGCATGCAATAAATGTTTAATAATCACAAGCTCTTTTAAGAGTCTGGAGGTAAAAATTTCTAATAGTTGGCCCTACCCAGTTTGGCTCAGTGGATAGGGTCCCAGGTTCGATTCTGCTCAAGGGCAAGTGCAGGAGACAACCAATCAATGTGTTTCTCTCACACTGATGTTTCTGTCTTTCCCTCTCCCTAAAAATCAATGGAAAAATATCCTCAGGTGAGGATTAACAACACAAAAATTTCTAATAGTTGAATGTTGTTTAGAAAGAAACCATAGAATAGGATTACAAAAATCTCATTTTAAATAACTATAGGCCCAGTGCACAAAATTCCTGCACTGGGGGTAGGGTGGGGGCATCCCTCAGCCTGGCCTGTGCCCTCTTGCACTCAAGGAGCCCTCTGACAGCTTAGGTCCGCTTCCCGCCACCACTGATGTGCTTGCCAGTCATCAGCCCGGCTCAGGGCTTCTGGCTGAGCGGTGCTCCTCCTGTGGGAGTGCACTGACACCACTAGTGTGCGTCACAGCAACCGGCAGTTCTGCCATTCAGTCGATTTGCATATTAGCCTTTTATTAGATAAAAAGGGTTTATGTGTTGATTTTTAGGAAAAAGAAGAGAGGGAGGGCGAGGAGAGAAACATTGATTTGTTGTCCCACTCATGTATGCATTCATTGGTTGAGTCTTGTATGTGCCCTGACTGGTGATTGAACCTGCAACCTTGGCCTCAGGACCACACTACAACCTAGGTACCTGGCCAGGGTTCAAGAACCATTTAATATAAGTGGCTTCAAAGACATTTTAATGCTCCAATCCTTAGTATACATGGGTCTTTGCTTTATTTATTGTTCCTTGTATCATGTACCTATTTTTATATTCATCTTATATGCTATTTGTAACATCTATTCTAAGAAAAATATTTTAAAAGTTACTGAAATATCTGATCAAGTGTACATTTCTCATATAGGAAGAATTTTTAAGTTCAACGATTTTTTAATGAGTGGAAATGTTTTAATCATCTTTTGGTCAGTTAATTTATTGCAAAATCATACCCATCTTTTAAAAAACAAGCTGAACTATACAGCTGCCTCAAAGTACTTACAATGTAGAAGTATATATAGTTTTAAGTATTTTTAAGTATTTTCCCTTCATTACTAAGAAGTCCTCTTTTTGCACTGTCATTTTTGGGCAACTTTAAGAGGTCCTATTTAATCCAATTATTGCAGAGTTTAGACTTAAATGCTTGTATTATAGTTCACACCTGATTTTTTTTCTAATATAAGTGATTGAATCTCTTTAATCTGCTAAGGTAAATAATTTGAAACATTTATCTGATCTAGTTTTCTATTAAAACAGATCAATACAATCTTCTTTTACCTTTTTAAGCTTCTTCTTTGCAGCTGAAGCACTTGCATTTCCATCTTTTTTCACAGCTTTGTCTGAAGGTTCCTTTTTCCCATCAGAAGTCACATCACCTAAATTAGCGAGATCTGTCTCATCTTCCACTGAACTGCCACTTTCTAGCAGTGCTGCTGCTTCTTCTTCATCTACCAGTAGCTCATCTTCAGATTCTAGAAGCATGCTGGGTTCTTGTTCTGCCTGGTCATCTTTTGTATCTTTTTCACCATCTTCACCTGACTTTTCTTCTAGTTCTTTACCTTCAGTTGTACCTTCAGTCTTCTGGGAACCATCAGTTTTGGATTTCTTATCGCTTGGAGATTCTTTGCCATCTGGAGAATAAGATCTTTTTCTGAAATCAAGGAGATATACATCAATTAATTCTGAGTTGGAAAACAATAGTTTAATATACCATTATTTACACACACAAACAAAATGAAATTACCGGGATTTATCTTTTTTCAGCAAGTCAATGCCTCTGTTAGGAATCTAAAAAGACAAAATTTTGCATTAAATTAACATATTAAAAAATTCACTTGCAGAATACATAATTATCCAGTTAATTAATAACTGATGACCATCCTTCAGATAATCAACTAAGCTTATTCAATCCCTATAAACATACCTAAGAATTTAAGGTAACTTTAGTCAGCATTTTTTTTACAATCAACATTTCAATCAATCAGTGGATAATAAACATTTTGGTAGCAGAACTTTGTTCAAAGAATCCAGGTGCTTTTACAGAACACCAGATAGAAAACTTCTGCTACTAAGGAAGACCAGAAAAAAAAGAGGAGGTTGCTTTCTTTCAATTACTAAACCTAATATTCGTAAGACAAATCAAGTACTACATACCCTTAGTACCAATTTTTTGTATTTTTCAGACAGGTCAACTTTCACACATCTCCCCTGAAACCAAAGGGCCTTTTTCAAACAGTGGTCAACCATTGCCATAGCATCTTCTCTGGTCTCCATCTCAATAAAGGCCTTAAAAAGTTAGAAAGAAGATTATTTCTTAGAGAACTGTATATAATATGGTGCTTACTATTCTTTCTATCCACTTATTAGGTAGGACCAAATATAAAACTACCTATATACAGGCTTCCTGCAAAAAAGTAATTAAAGTAATAAGCTTAGTAGATATTAATCAAATTCTGTAAGAAAAGAAAAAATTATAATTAAAAAAATCTGAAAGGATATAAACCAGAACGCTGTTAAAGAAAGTAACTATTAACCCAGCCGTTGTGGCTCAGCTGGTTGAGCTCTCTGTACCCAGGAGGTAGCTGGGTTCGATTCCTGGTCAGGGCACATGCCCAGGTTGCAGGCTCAATCCCCAGTAGGAGATATGCAGGAGGTAGCCGATCAATGTTTCTATTTCTATCTCTCTCCCTCTCTCTGAAACAACAGTATCCCAGTTGAAATAACAAGAGAAAAAAAAAAGGGAGAATAAATACCTACACATAGGAAGATTTTTGGAAGCAAACCCTGGAAACAAATAGTGTTACTAGCCTGAGCAAAAGAGAGCTTTACTTTCCACTTTTATTCGATGCTTTACCTTATGCATCTACTTCAATGTGGAAGAAAATATTGTGTGGCTAAAAAAATTAATCTATGAGGAGATAAAGAAAATTACTTCCTCGTGCTTTTTTTTTTTAACTTAAAATGAGAATACATAGACACACAAATAAATCTTAAAGCACTTTAAGGAATAATCTTTTTCAAAATCTCTACATGTATATTACCTGACTTTTCATCCTCATCAGTATATAATTCTTTATTTTCCCATAAGGCTCAGCAAGCTTAAGGACAGCACTGTCAGAATAGCCAGAATGAGGTAAGTTGCTGAGATGTATCACACGTCCAAGCTCCTGCTTCTGATCAAACTTCTGGTCTGGTTTCCCTTCTGGTTTCTTTAATTTAGTAAATAGGAAAAAAGGGCATGTCAAATGTTGGTAGGTACACTATAATTATTAGTTAATATTATCCTAGTTATTAGCAACAATTTAAAGTAGCTAAAGTTAATTAAAATGATATATTAAATGAATGGCAATATAAATCTGAAAAAAAGACATTTACCTTTATTCTTTTATACTTCTGGGATAAATGGACTCTCACTGGCTTGCCAAATACTAATGCTGGTGTGGTTGTGTAATAATCCACTGCAGCCTGAGCATCTTCTGTGGTTGCCATTTCAATAAATGCCTGCAATTATAAACATAAAAAACAAAACTATTTCAAACATTGTTCAAAGTCTTTCCAGACATATTTAATCATTAAATAAAAAATACTTTCAAGAATCTAAAAGCAGAAAAACCAACATTGCTAGCATGCTGTTTTTTTAAACGATGTCCCAGATTTTATCTTCATGGCACTGAACTATCACTTATGCCTACTGGACTTGAAATAATGATTTGGCATGATTTTGGTAAAAGTTTTAAATGACTTTCCAAAGATTTATCCATTTACAGCCCTTATAGTAATTTAATAATGACAATTTACTGCTCAAGAATCTAAATTTATAAGCTCACTAATTATCTACTAATACTAGAATTTAGTATTAGAACAGGTCCTTGAATAATGTTTCATTACAACATTGATGAGATACCATAAGAACTTGTCTTGCTTATTATAGCCTATGGTAAAAAATGGTTTTGTTATATGTTCTTTTATTTAAAGAACACATTGATATTCATTAAGACTTAAATATTAACATACTTCAACTATTGGCTTTTCATCTACTTCGTTCCATATTGATGATTTAAGATTACATTGAGCCCTAGCTGGTTTGGCTCAGTGGATAGAGTATTGGCCTGTGGACTGAAGGGTCCTGGGTTTGATTCTGGTCAAGGGCACATGCCCAGGTTGTGGGCTCAATCCCCAGTAGGGGGTGTGCAGGAGGCAGCCGATCAATGATTTTCTCTCATCATTGATGTTTCTACCTCTTGCCCTCCTCTCCCTTCTTCTCTGAAATCAATAAAAATATTTTAAAGAAAAAAGAAAGATTATATTGAATTATTTCTCTAATACAAAACCATGCAATAATCTCTTTAGGAAATATATTAGTGATGAATAAATACTATACATATTTTAAACTCATACCTCATTAATTTTATTTAAGATCAGATGATTTGAAATGACTCCAAATGGTTCCACCAGCTGTAATAATTGATATCTCAAGTTTTTTCCTCGCTGGAAATCCATGATGTGAACAACTCGGCTAGTTTCCTATTCATTGGGAAAGAGAATCAAGTCAATAAATCTCTTTAAAAGCAATATGAAACAAGTTATGCACACTAATTTTATAGTCTAGTCTAATGTTAACCAGAACAGATTAAGTATCCTATATAATAAAAGCCTAATATGCAAATAGACCGGTCGCTATGAAGCGTACTGACTACTGGGGGCAGGCGCTTAATGCAGAAGCTGCCCCCAGCCCACAGGCTAGCCAAGGTGGGTGCCAGCAGGGCCCCCCCGCCCCCTGATTGTCCTGCAGCGGGAGGTGACTGGCGGCGGGGCTGGCGAAAGCCCCCCAATGGCCCTGATCGCCGGCCAGGCCTAGGGACCCTACCCATGCACATATTTCATGCATTGGGCCTCTAGTTTAAAATATCAACTCATGTAACAGTGATGGCGAACCTATGACACGCGTACTCATTTTTTTGGTTGATTTTTCTTTGTTAAATGGCATTTAAATATATAAAATAAATGCCAAAAATATAAGTCTTTGTTTTACTATGGTTGCAAATATCAAAAAATTTATATGTGACACGGCACCAGAGTTAAATTAGGGTTTTTCAAAATGCTGACACGCTGAGCTCAAAAGGTTCGCCATCACTGTCATATAACATTCTAGAGACTTTAAAAACTATACAGGAAATCACATGTCAGTGGGGAAGGGTAGATCTCAGTTTCAGAAAACAGTCTCTGCACTGATTTTTAAATTGAATACTATAAACATTACTGGATAGGAAAGTTCTTAAGACCCTGAATCAAGATGAGACCTCTCAACTATAGGCATATTGAAGATGAACTCTGATCAAAGTAATAGAAAAGCCTGATGGCTTTCAAACTATAACAGTCTTTCAATAGAAAGGACTATGACACAAATTCAATTAGCATATCATTCATAAAACAGTAATTACAGTAAAAGCAAGAGTTGAGTTACTGACCACTCTGCCTTTCTGCATGTGTCTTGGTCCTTGCAGGTTCCCATTTCCAGCACCTTTATGTGAAAAAAAGTACTTTTTTATTCTTGTAATAAATATACTTGCTATAATAGGCTATTTCAATTGAAAAATGAACAACTTTCAAACACTAAAAAGATATTACAAATATGAGCACCATGTCTTTTCATGCAATGTTATTTTTTAATAACAGTTTAATGAGTCTTCTTTTGCCCATAATCAGTTTATTTTTATGGCAAAACTTCTTAGGGAATAACACAAATTTTATAATCACCCAGATTTCCTCTTGGTCCAACTGCTGGCCCCCCAAGATGAAACGAGGGAGGTGGAGGCCCCAAAATTCCTGGCGCTGGGTTTGTAGATTGTTGCAACATGAAGGGATCACCCCTAGTAATGTGAAGACATAAATATAACAAGCATGATAAAGATGTCCACCAGAAATAATTAAAATTCATTATTAAAACAACCCCCATATAACTATGATTCTAATCTTTGGGGGCATTTATGTGTGAAGCAATGAAGAAAATTCTTAATAGTAATACAATAAAAATTACTATATAAAATAGTTTCTGAAAATTCACCCACAGTACTAGAATTGAACCTAGGACCCTTTAGTCCACAGGCCCACGCTCTATCCACTGAGCCAAACCAGCTAGGGCGGTAAAAACTTTTTATTAACACGAGAGACACAAAAGACACCAGAAAAATTAAAAGAAATGATAAATTGGATTTCATTAAAATGATAAACTTTTTAATCAACGTTAAAATTATAAAAAATAAAATTCACCCACAGTGACTTTGCCCTCACATTCAATAAAAAATATTCACAAAATATTTTGAAAAGTTTAACCTGAATTCCTTACATTGATCTCCTTTACAAACAATAGCTTAAAATTTTTAACTTACATTGTGTGTCCTGTATCATTGTCAGGGTTCCATTCTGGGTAGCTTTAAAAAGACCAGAAAATTAACTTTAAAATAAAACTGTCCTTTTCACAAAATAGCCTTGTTTGGCCTTTAAAATAGAGGTTACTTATTAGTAAAGTTATAGGAAAGTCTAAGTCTTAAAAAATATTTACAGTTTAAAACATGCCATACATTGATATTTCCCAAAGAAAAACTTCAAAACTACAAATTAATCCAAAGGAATGAAAATAAATTTGTTTTGTACTGCGTGAAAATGTAGGTAATTAATGTTGACTTTTTTTTCTGTATTTGCTAAGTCTTAAATAGAATCAATACTGTATGAGGAATTAGAAACATGGGCTATATAAGGAAATGAGGACCAACCACACAGGTTTTGCTTTTCCTATATAAGTACCAAGAACACACTAGAAAGGACAGCCCCAACAGAGGTAGGCATATGTGAAAATTGCAACACCAGTGAACAATGGGTATTATGTGTGCTGCTTAGGCAGGAAGATTCTCCATGAAATCAATTTTATTCTAGTTTAAACTCAGAAACAAATGTATGCCAAAACCAAAAAATACATCCTGAAAGTTTTTGCTTAACAACTAATTTGTAACTTCTATGAACTTTTCCTTTCTTTGTATATTCAATATTTTTAGAGCATGTATTATTGTTACTGAAATACCCTACGTATCAAAAGCTATCTTAAGTCTATTAAAAATCCTCTCAATTTGTATAAAAAGACCAATGTTTATTTACACTAGAATATTAACAAAAGTATCACTATCACTGCATCTAATATTCCATATAAGATCCCAGATCTAAACATTGCCTATGCAGTAATAACAATGTGGATATTACAAGTAAATGACCAACTCCCCCAAACCAATCAATGGTTGTTTCCAATTCACGATTAAGGATGCTTTAAAGGTATTTCAAACTCCTACATTTCAAGCAGCAGCTGGCATCGACGACTGTGACTTGCTCCATTGATATGTTGACTCCACTCCTGCAGCAAAGTAAATTCGTAGAATTAACAAATATAAAGCTAAAATATTTTCACTTGAACCATTCAAACTCTGGGATGTTAATTTATATGCAGTATCATAGGCTGTAAAAACACCTGCACATTCACTAATCACACTGAATTTAAAATCTTTTCTCTGAATCCCTGTATCTTGATCCTGCCCTCAAATACGACATGCACACTCTTGGAAAAACTGGATAACTTGGTTAACATATTAATAGGCCTGACAGGGAAAAGATATAGAGTTAATAATAAAGATCAAGAATAGTAACTGACCTTGCTTTAGATTAGCTAGACATAATTTCTGCTGTAGAACAAACTAAATTATTCATGTCAAATATTAGAATTGCTTTTTTATAGTACTCTAAATATGACAAAATATCCACGCTTATATCTACTTTCCTAGAAAGTATGTTTTAAATGTGAACAATTAGCTAAACATGAAGGCTTTAATTTCATCTAGCCTTTGAGATATGACCCAAGTATACTACAAACATAAAGCTAAGATGATTCAACAGAAATGGCTTTTCTAGAACATATTCCCCATTTACCCCAAATCTAAGTTCCCATTATATTTCCCAAAAATAAAGAAGCAAATTTCAATGCCAGCTCCCAACTTTTAAAGGAGGGAAACGCTGCATTTGGTCAATATTTGCTCCTTTGTATTTATTTCAAATTTAAAGGGATTAACTTTTCTATTTTATGCAAATAAATGTTCGTTTCTTTAGTTAAAAAAAGTAAGTAAATGATTAATGTTTTAAGTAATATAAGAGAGTTGTTAGGAAAAGTAGGCTCTGCTGCCACACTGCCTGGTTCTATTTCCAAGGTGTCACTTGCTAGATGTGAATCTCTGGTACAAAACAATTCATTGTGATGCAATATTCTCGTATGGTTTTATAAAAAGTAAATTAAATAAAGATAAACTGCTTATTGCCAGGCACATAGAAAGTGCTCAGAAAGTGAAATATTATTACATTGCTAATGAATGCTATCTTGTTTTACAATTCCTGCTGTATGAGTATTATTGTTTCACAAAATGAGGCAACAACTTTTATAACATCCACACTATCTAATGCAATATTTGGAATATAAAACATGGTCAGGCAATGTTTTAAAAAAGGCTCTCACGAGCTGAATTAAAACAAAGAACCAAATTTACAAGAGATAACTTTTTGAAAAGCTTTAGAATTGTTTTTATAGACAGGATCCTAAATTTAAAAAACTGATCTATCTTACAAGTTTACAAACATTCTAATAGAATTAACTAAAATCCCATGAGAGAACCAAGATGAAATACATCCAAACAGAATGGCATTTCTCAGAACTTGAAGAGCTACCTCTCAAATCCAGATCGTCTTTTGAATAATGGCTATCAATAAGGAATTCAAAGAGATCTCTCTAGCTGGCTCTACAACTAGATTATTTGGGATATAAAGGGTTTTACAGGCAAAGCAACAGACCATTGACTTGTTGGAGGCCACTTTTAAAATGGCTGTAAGCAAGAGGCACCATAGGTAAAGTTGATAAAAAACAGAAGAGGGTTCAACAAATAATTTAGAATTTTCGGAACTAAAAATATCCTCAGATTTTATTTATAAAATATCTTTGAAAAGTAGTGTGTTGGGAGAGGAGTTAAGTTACCCTATTAAGGCATGCTTCTAATTCATTGGAGAGGGAAAGGGTATCTAGTTGAACAGAAATTATTTATATCCAACACTCCATGCCCTTTAAAAGGTTCAAACTTACGCTAAAGTGTGGCTGATCTTTCAAGGGACTCAAGTACTAGAAGGAAGGCCAAGATGAAAGAATCAGTTACAAACCTCCCCAAACCCACACATTACTAATCTGCACTACCACACCTGATCTTTTACTGTTTGGTTTAAAGTGAGGATTAAAAGTCAAAGGGTTTTTAAAAAACTTATAAATCCTTGGATTCTCCATAGAGGTTAACTCTCATATCAGATTAAAAAAGAATAAGGATTCTCTTTTTGAATTCAGAAGTTCTGTAGGAAAACCAAGTTATATAAGAAAGGATAATTTGGACAAGCACTTTTGGAATGGCAGAATAAAGAATAACATAAGGGCTTCTAGAATAATACTAAAAGGAAAAATATGAACTCAAGTGACAAGACAGTGAAAGGCCAGTTTTCTTTAAGTAAAAGGAATTTGAGGTTGTATAGAAAAGCAACTTGATGCTCTAAAACGACCTTGAAAGAAAGAAAAGCAATACCATCACTGAAAGTCACTTAAATATAAATGATGACAAATTAGATGAGGTTTTTTCACCTAAAGTTTCTTATTTCATACTAAAAAGTTTTGATCATGTACGTTACTTAACGTTACCATTAAGTGAAAAGAACAGATTTTCCAAGTTATGCAGCAATACCAGAGAGCAGGATTAAATATTTTAAAAAATGTCATCTACTTTCACCCCAGGAATTTTCTCTGAAGTAATTGTTTCTACATCAGCTATCAAAAGAGTAAGAACCACTGCTAAATGTAAAATTTTAATTATTTTTTTCAATTATGCAGGTATCCAGAAAACATCAGCTATGTTAAGGAAACTCTACATTGAGAATTCAGGTGGTTACACTTCTTAAAATTGGTCCAAATTACAAATATACATTTTGTAAATCAAGCAATCAAAGGACCTCTAAACTAGTTCTTAATATTCCCAATATTGTCAGAAAACCAAAACTAGGTAGGGCCTAAGCATTTTTACAGGTTAAAAGTACCTCTATACTAGAGTTAGGGTATCTTACTCTTGAACCTAAAGTTTCACCAAATATTTTTAAACTGTTCTTTTGTTTGTTTAGACCCCATTTACTATTATTTACTAATATCACTGTTTAGGAACTAGAGGTAGCAAAATTTGGAGAAAAAATAATTCTATATATAAAACAGAAACTTTTCTTGATTCAGGTCCTCCTGTGGTTTCCTTTTGTGTTCCTTTACTCAATTGATTTTCTATGTGCAAGCAACAAGGTCAAATTACTGCTCAGTCAAAAGGAGACTTCTAACAACAGGCTTTGATTTATTACTCCAGTAACAAAGATGGTAAGTCCCTTAAAATCACTTTCATTTGAGATATGTAACTAGTGATTTTCCTTGGAATTTAGAGGTCCTACCTGAAAACATCGGTCAATATTGCCATTACTGCAAAAAGGCAAGGAGTAATGCAAACATTTTGTGTCACCGAAGTTTAATGGACTTTATTATTAAGTAAACTCCCATCAGACCTAGAACTTGAAGTTCAGTACTGAACAAAAACTACATCCTATAATATATTCTTAGTATTAGCCAAAAAAATTGAAAAAGGACATTAGTCAAATCACCTATCAAATGAATTTCCATGAGTTTGAAATTCTGTATCTTAAATGAAAATTGATCTATAATTTTAAATTTAGCATTTAATGTTAATCTATTTTGGTATAGATTAAAATATTTGTGTACTTAAACTATACATTAATTCAAAAGATTTTTGTAATACTTGAGAATTACTTTAAAAAAACATTTTTCAAAGTACTCTATAAACTCAAATATAAGTCTCTCCTCTTAATTATCTGTGACAAAAATATTGAGGTCCAAACACTAGATTATAATCTATGATTTAGTTAATTCAAAATCAATACTCACTAAAAAATGCATTTAAAAGGAATTGTGATGAATAGAAAATGACCTTTCCAAATGTTACTGTAAATAAAATACCCTATGTAACAGTAACCATCAATTTCATGGCAACATATCCCAGTTAAATAGAAATGAACTATACACCACATCAGGAAAAACGGATGGTCGTGTTGACTTTAAGTCAACTGCACTGTATATTGAAAAAATAATCATCAGAGAACAAGTAAAACCTAAACATTGAAAGAGAAAAGGACAACATATTTAAAAGAGCATTTTGTAAAAGTTCCCATTTTGCCAGATGTGATAATTAAAGCAAAGGAGAATCGAGATATATAAATATATTTTTTTGTTCAAATGACTATACCAGAAGTCTAAGCCTAAGTCAGAAAAAGAATACGTTTATGAGGAGCACAGAGCAGGATACTGCAGTAATTGATTTTTCCAAGTCTCTAAAGGGATAGATGCAATATGGGATAATAAAAAGTGAGTTTTGAAGTATGTTTAAGAAAGTTGTGGAAAAGGAGAAAAAAAATGATGAAAAATTTCAGTTATAGTATGAGAGTTTGTGTTAAAGGGAAATTAAAAAAGGAAGAATGAACTAATCTAAAATATAAAACATACTGAAACAAACACCAGGGCTCTACATTAACTCTTTCCCTATAGCCACAGATAAGGAAAAAAAGAGAATCTTTCAAGAATCCATCTTTACTACATACAAATCAGCAATCAAGACAGATGGAGAGCTAAAATCTAGCATCCTGAATGGCAGAGCATATTGACTGCAAAAAAAAAAAAATACTTAAAACAATTCAACAAAGCAGACAAAAAACTGCTTAAATATGAATAAGAAGATTATACTGATGCCAAAAACCAACAAGATAATCCCAGTGGATGACAGTTTTGTGGCCAGAAGTAATCTCGGCAGATTGTATTAATGTAAAGCCCTGGTTTAAAATGCTCAAAAACCAATTACCTTCCAAATAAAGTGTTCTCAAAAGTATAAAAATTCTTGATCAACTCAGTGTCACCAGACTACAGAATTAGAGTAAAAGATATAGGTAAATACAGAATAGACACTACAATGTACAAGAAATTAGAAGCATCTGTTGTATTAACTCACCTTATTAGAATGAACTGGCAAATCACATATAGAGCACAGATGGGGATAACCCTTCGGTAAGAGTCCATGGAAGTCTTCAATATTGCTACTTGGAGGAGCGCCCCTCTTTTTCTCAAAGAGAGATCTCTCTTGTAAGGGGCCAGGACCACGTCCCATTCTCTCATACTCACTGTCAAATTTATGATAGTTATGCGAGGTCTCACCAAAAAAAGAATCATCCCTACACCTTTCTCCATCTCTTAATCTGTCATCTTCATAATCCATTCTGTCATAATAACCAGATTCTTGAGAACGACTTCCATGGTCATAATCAAGCACTGGGTTGAGACTAGGCCCACGATCATCAAAACTATCTCTTCTAAAGTGCCTTTTTTCTTCCCAATCATCCCTAGGTACTCTGTATGGTGGCTCCCGTGTAGCAGATCTGCCATCTCTACCATAACTCAATGTAGGGCCTTCTTCAGTTCTCCTCCTTTTAAGGGGTAGAAGGATTTGGGGCAAATTCTCAGGAGTTATCTTGTCCTCTGGATAACGACTCAGTTCATCTAAGTCTCTAGCAGGCAGACCAAAGCGGGCCAAAATGTTACTGGCCTGGTCTGCATCTCCACGGTGTTGAGAAGACAAAGGGAGTGGACCTGTACTTCCAATGTTAAATATAGACTGCAAATTATGGGAAGAAGTACTAGCAGAAGACAGTGCACTATGAGCTCCTTGTTGATTCAATGAAGAACTCATTCCAAGATTCATTAAACTAGCAAGGCGTGCAGTACCCTGGTTCATCCTTCCAAGAGATGCTGGCATAGTTAAAGACTGGGTAGCAGCAGCAAGAAGGCCTATTCCTGCTGCAGACAGGTCACGCCCATGACCCTGCGTGTCCCTACCGAGAGATGACTGCTGGAATGACTTGGACATTGTAGAACTATCTCTTGGCTAGTTTATAGATTAAAAAAAAATTTTTTTTTAAAAGATGGCCAAAAAGAAAGCTCAAACTAGAAAACTAGATTAACCGTGCTTCAAAAAATGGTAACGCCAAGAAAAAGGATCAATAAGGACTGTAGAATCTTCTTCAAGCTGAGAACCAGCAGACAACTCTGTAGAAAAATAAGCAATTTTAGTCATAAATCCCTTTAAGTAGATGCCGTTTTTTAAAGAAAAAAAACTTATGCATCATGTTGATAAAAAAAAAACATTTAAGATCTCAAACTTACAAGGAATTTATTATATATCTTAAAACAGATTCCAGATGTATGCAGAGCCTGCATATAGATATTTAAAAAGTAATCTTTCATGCTAAAGTTTAACTATTAAAGGGAATTTCATACTAAATTTAAAAACATTTCAATTGAAGGGGTAGATAGATGTCTGAGCACATCAAAATTTCAGTAAAAATATAGATGGGTCTCTTCTTTCAGAAGAATAAAAATACACCCTATAGTATGATGCTTAAGTTCCAGGAGAAGACTAAAAACAAACAAAAATCAATGTCAACAAGTCAAAGATGAATCAGTTGTATTCTGCTTTAGAAAATGAGACCTATTATAACTATCAGAAAGAACCAAGTAAAATCACAAGTAAATGAAGTTAGGTGTCAAGTACCTAGTATAAGATATAAGACCAAACACAATAGCTGAGACCTTTATGTAGCAAAATCAATTGGAGGTGAAGACAGATGTGAAGAAAATTAAGTGGCTTCCTACAGTTCAAGGATTTCTGCACAAATATAAGCCGTATGACTAACTGCCTTCTTACTGTCCACCCTATGTCAGGCAGTATTTATTTCATTTCTAATCTTATGAGGTAAGAATTAAGTGTGGTCGGTACAGAAATAAGAGACCTCCCAAGAAAAAACCCCAAATACAGGAAGTGTAGGTGATTCAAAGAAGTGAAACTCTCCAAGTTTAGCATGCACCAACACTCATTTAATGCTCAGGGCTTCAGCACCTCTAGAGTTCAAAACAGGTAAAACTGAAAACAAGATCATGCTTGCATAGGCTTCTGGAAACTTTCCATAAGAATAGTCATAATCACCTGGAAAATTTAAATTCTGAATATGATCACCCAAGATGTATTTCTGGATGAAATTATTTTCATTTTCTTTCTTAAATCGTTCTTTTACCTCAGAAACGGGTATGTAAGAATTTGCAAAGCATTTATGTATGATTCTCATAAAATATTAAATGATGTACATAACAAATGTCCTTGATGAAACAATATTTTATAATCGCAACTACATACAGATGTTTTAAATTGTTTGCTATAGAATCCTATTTGGAGGCTCTGTTAAGTTTTTATATGTTTGATGATCCATACACCTAAGCACTGATAGTGGAGGAATACATAAAACTTTATTACAGTAAAAACCAGGCAATATTTAATAGTTCCAAGTCTATTATGGAACCAATCCCACTAATAATAGAATAATGCAAGGAAACACTGAACAAATACAGTGGTAGATGAAGTATTAAAAAAAAAAAGGTTACAGGCAGAACTACATTTTACAAAAAGATGTAAAAAAGTTAAAAGGACACAGAAAAATCTATCAGAGGTGACTGGAATTACAAGATGTTTTTGTACACCAAGAAAGATGAATTTGAGAAAAGACACCAAAGAAACTAGTTCTGGATGAGACCTGTTATATAAACTACTAAAGCTTTAAGATGAGATTAATAAAAATAAAGACAAGTGGACTTCTTTTAAGTTTCTTTGATATGTCTTAAAAATGCCGTACAGAAAGGCAGTTGAAATACTGTGTAAAAACACTGATAGGGACCCTCTAAATTTTCATGTATACTTTATTGAAAAAAAAACTTAGAGGGTTTTTCAAAATCAGTATTTTAAAGTACCAAGGTTATTATTAATTGCAGTTTTTGCTCTTCGTGTTATAGGCAAAACTTTGTGTTACTGAAAAGCTAGTTTTTAAAAAGAACTATTCTTTTCCCTCAGAGAAATTATACAATAGTATTATGATCATGTGTAAAATTTTTAAGTTCATCATATTTTAAGAAAATGATTGTTGGATTAGAGACCTCAAATACTTTCCTTTGTAAGGTTCAATGAAAACAATGGCTCTGCAAAAAGAAAGGTTATGAGAAGGTAAAAGATAACCTTAAGACAAAACAGAAAATGGATGTCAGAAAAAGGGTAAGACAAACAATGTAAATCCCATGACAACTTATAATTTCATTAAGAATAACCTTAAAGTTTGTAATTTTATTAGACCAAAGAAATTGAAAGAAATCAGGCATGACTATTTAAAGAGCTTTTATGAAAATAATTCTTTTATTATCTTTGGTCAATGGTAAACATAAGACAAGCCATTTAAAGGCTCATTTAAACAAGACTGGCCTAAGCTGATCAATGATTCTCTCATCATTGACATTTCTCTCTCTCTCTCCCTCTCCCGTCCTCTCTGAAATCAATACCCCACTCCCCCAAAAAACAAGACCTGCCTATTCAAGTTGGCACAGATATTCACTAAATTATTAAAGACTTTAAAAAGATTAGCTTATTTTACTGTAGGTTTTCCCCTCATAATTATGTTCTTTTTTCATAGCATATTATGAGATTATTATTAAGTTTGAAAATAGTTCCTTGGAAAGAATTCTAACATGTAATGTCAAAATCTAATTTACCCATTTAAGATCTTTATATAATAAATTCTAAATGCCCATCAGGGCAGAACCTTTTACTTGCCAAAAAGAAAGTACCTCCATCCCCAAATCAGGAAAACATAAGAAAAGGGGGCTAACATCATCCATAATTAGGCTTCACAAATATCGTTTACTACAATCTGATACTCAAATTTTTAACAGGCTTAAAACTCATTTTTATAGACAATTCTATTAAATAATTAACCTAGAACTTAAAGCTAGTTTATGACCTAATTGTAAATACTAAATATGTTAGCTACATATTCAACATCTTAACAAATATAATCTGGATGTATGGTTAAGAATTAAGTTTCCATGAATAATATTCAATCCTCCCCACTCTATAAATAGCTATCTGATATTCTTTACTGGATTTATTTTCATCTCCAATTAAAAGTGGAATACTAAAATATTTCAGAAAACAAAGCTTAACACACTCAGAAAGTTCTTGAAGCAAATGGTTGTTCCATATTTAGATACTCTCCTATGTAACATAAAGATTACATTAGTTCTGTTATTCATTCCTTCAAAGGACTATTTATTCAGCAGGATTACTAAAATAAGCATAAACAAACTTTAGTTCTTTAAAAGATATTATAGCCTGACTGGTATGGCTCAATGGTTGACCCTTGGCTCATGAACCAGGAGGCTAGGATTCAATTCCTACTCAGGGCACATGGGCTTAGTCCCCAGTGGGGGGCATGTAGGAGGCAGCTGATGGATGTTTCTATCAATCTCTCTCCCTTCCTCTCTCTAAAATTAGTAAAAATATTTTTTTAAAAAAAAAAGGAAAAAAAGATAATATAGAAGAAAATATTCAGCTTCTAAATTCAAAATTTAAAAATGCTATGTTTTAAAGGTATCTACTACTATATGGATCTTTAGCTATGTTCTTAAATGTGTGAATTACTTCATTACAACAAATTTTCAGAACCACAAAACTTGTAGAGATAACTCAGGAAAAGATGCCTTCATACTGACATTATTTTAAGCCTTCACCTCACATAAAAACTTTTAAGTAATAGTCAGAAACTATTTTCTTAGAGTATTTTCCTTTTTGGAATTAAAAACACAAAGGGTGTAAGAAATTTTCAGATTTTCCAAATGTTCTATCAAAGTCAAACATCTTTGTGATTTGTTAACTTATTCTTGTGAAAATATGCCAAATGTTTAAAGTAGCAACTAACAATACCAATACAGTAAAAATGCCCTAACCATGTTACCAAAGATGGCAGGGATAGCTCATTATTAGTAATTTCAAAGCAGCATCACTTGGGCCCTGGCTGGTGGCTCAGTTGGTTAGAGTGTTGTCCTATACACCAAAAGCTTGTGGGTATGAGCCCAGGTTAGAGTGCGTGTAGGAGGCAACCCTCCATGTTTTTTGCTCTCGCTCTCTCTAAAAATCAATAAACATCTTCTGGTGAGGATTAAAAAGAGAAAGAAAAAAAACAGCATCATTTGAAAAGGTAGCTGCTTAATTTTGTTTTTTGCTCTCGCTCTCTCTAAAAATCAATAAACATCCTCTGGTGAGGATTAAAAAGAGAAAGAAAAAAAAAGCATCATTTGAAAAGGTAGCTGCTTAATTTTGCCACACACACACACACACACACACACACACACACACACACGGCATCCATTCCTGTGGTCAGAACTTTTACTAATTTCCAATTGAAGTACAAGGCTAGGTCCTGGCCGGGTAGCTCAGTTGGTTAGAGCATCATCCCAATACTCCAAGACTGTGGGCTTGATGCCAGGTCAGGACACATACAAGAAGCAACCAATGAATGTGTAAACGGGTGGAATAACACATCGATGTTTCTCTTTCTCAAATCAATTTTTAAAAAATGTGTAGATTCCTGGAATCCATGAGAGAACTATTGAATCTACTGGAAATGGTGCCTGGAACTTTGCATAAAGTACAGGGTTAGGTTAATTATTCCATATTTAAAGCTTTCTCACTTAATTTTATAATGGTGTTTTACACCAGAGGTTGCCAACCAGTGGTCTGTGAGGTCCGAAAGGTTGGCGACCTCTGTTTTTAAACAGTTTATCAACATAGTTTCCATTTTAAAGGGCTGTGGGCTAAGTCCCCAGTAGAGGACATGCAGGAGGCAGCCGATTGATGATTCTCTTATTTTTCTCTCTCTTCCTTTCTGAAATCAACAAGAATATATTTAATAAACAAATAACTAACTTAAATAGTAAACCCCTTAGGAAATAAAACCTCAGCTCTAATAATTTCAGCTTTGTATAAAGCAATGCATCTAATATGTGCCTCATTACAATAGGAAAGATGAAACATTATAAAATGCAGTGCCAGAAAGGCTCACAAATATTTTTAAGGGCTTTAAGACTATTGTCCTTAATCCATTTTACAGACCTGGATTCAACATCTAGCCCACTTCTTGAGTCTTAGGCTAACGATAAAAGTGGTGCAAAGTTCTTTCAGCTGCTAAAATAGAAAATGTGTTAATCAGTAGAAGGGATTCCTATTTAGACTTGAAATATTTTTCTTCTTCCTAGCTTTAAAAATTTCTCCCAGTGACTTTCAATTAGACATTAAATATTTTCAGATTAGAGCAAGAAAGGAAAGTGATTAATAATCCCATATCACAGGATAGAAAGTTATCCCATTTACCGAGCAATTTTGATTCTTGATTTGATCTGATACTAACTTGGCTTACTCTTTTCTCTAATAAATAGCAAAATTAATGGTTTTCATCCAAGCACCATTCTGCAACCTTACAATTTTCCTCTATATTCACTTTATGTTCTACTTTCTTTGCTTCCATAAACACATGCACAACTCTTTGATTTGGTATATAATGCAGTATAGATTTTTGGTGCCCCAAATGCCTTGATCTAAATCCTGATTCTATTACAAAATAGCAGTGTGACTTTGGGCACATTACTTGTTTCCAAATTCCGTAAAATGGGAATAAAAATACCTATTTCATAAGACCTTTAAGATTTCATACATTAACCTACACAAAACACCTAGAATGGTGTCTGACACATACTAAGCACACACAGTAATCTGTAATCTGATCCTCAAAACCAAGGAGAAAACAAACTTTAGAGATAAAAGGACTGACCAAGATATATGAATGAAGAACTTACAAATCTTTCACTTGTACTGTACCTATTTTAAAAAGATTTTTAATAGATTTTTAGGGAAAGGGAGAAACATCGATGTGAGAGTGAAACACTGGCTGCCTCCTGCATGCCCCTGGGGATTCAGTCTGAAAACTGGGACACGTGCCCTGATGGGAATTGACCCCACTACCCTTCCGTACATGGGACCATGCCCAACCGAGCCACACGACCAGGACACACTTGTGTTGTACCTTTATGTCCCATCCATTTCTATCAAAGCCAGAATTCATATTTGAACTTTGTTACTGAACCTGAGGTAAGCTTAAAAGACCAGATTTAAAGACTGGTAGTAACCTAGACAAATAAAATTGAAGAACAGAAGTGAATTACAGTGAAAGCAGACAAATTAAACCTCTACCTTCTTTCTCTACTGCCAATCTGCCTCTAAATTACCTTTTCCTCCTCCAGAACAAAGTCCTTACCTCTCTATTTCCTCTGCCATAACCTTATTGGAGATCAGTCCTCCTGCCTTTCGGCTGGACTCCTTGCATCCATGCATGTTCAACTTCCAATATAAACTTCCTAAAACATCACTCATTATCTTACACTCCACTGTTTAAAAACATACTACACCTTACTACTTACACATGAAGTCCACATTATGGTTTTCAATGACTTTCATATATTGGTTGCATCCTAAACCCACTTTCTACCATTTGCCAACACCTCATGAGAAAGGTCGTTTTATGAGCAATTATAGAGGCTACTCTTGTGCAAATTACTAGCTGGAATGTGTCTCTCCTCTTATTTAATATACTGGTATGGCCCAGCACCTCCACTTCCTATAAATGCATTTTTATACAAACAAGTGTGTACAAATATTCAAGATTAGAAACAGAACATTAACATGATCTCAGATACCTTTTACATACCAATTTGCAATGCATTCCTCCTTCCCTCTAATAATCCCTTGTCTTACCACTTTATATCTTAGAAAATGTTACTTTTACATTAACTTCTTTTACAAATTGACTTAATAATATGTATTGTTACCTGCTTTTAGAAACTGATTTCAACATGAATCAAACCTACATTTCGCTACAATATACTGTTACAGTACATATATGTACTTATCTATTCTGCAACTGATGAACATTTAAGGTTGTTTCTAATTTCTTGCCTTAGCAAGAATGCTATGAAAATTTCTTGGTGCCTCATGTTTGTGTGAAACTGCCTCCTCCATGGTGCCTTTCCAGAATACCAGAGCCTGTACAAGGATACAGTTAAGCATTAAAATTGTTCTCACGTTTCACACCTCACAGCAAGAATATTTTAAGTACAAATGTTTGTATTTATTTGATATTGCTGTTCCTTTCCCAACCACTGCCTGCTCTAACGCTCAACTTTAAAATTTCACATTTGGGATAGGGTCTTCTCCTGTGAGTTAATATACCAAAGGAAGATGTTTAATCCCCACAAAGGGGGAGGCATACAAATCACCTTGAAAAATCACAAAGTTCTTCATTAGCAAACTATGATACTGCAAATCAAAGAGCCTATTTCAAACCCTATTATCAACTGATTTCTTTCCATACCTGCTGCATTTATTGCTTGCCCACTATGACATCTACCATAGATGGTCTTTATTTTCCTCTATGCTCTCCTTTTCCAGCAGTATATCCAATAGCAATGTCTGGGAAGAACGACACCCAGCCCCCATCCTGGGCACCCTTCTTTGTTTTTCTACTAATTAAATTCTGTTATACGATATGTTAAAAAAAAAGAAAAGAGAGAGAGAGAGAGAGATGTACCAAAAACCACAGGTTAATTGGGACTCTAGATCAAGAGTGTCAGACATAAGCCCTTTAAAAAACATCCCAGAAAAAAAGCATGTATTTTATATAAATTAGGCTTTAAACTTTAGAGTAGCTTTTAAAAAAATTTTATTGACCCTGTGAAAAGGCCCACTACATAGCTAAAAATTAAAAGAGCAAAGCTACTGTCTACAACCCTTCCACCCCAGCCTGAAAGAACTTAGTATTGTCTACCCAAAGCCAGTCAAGTATACTCAGAACACATCACAAGTGTGGGACACAAAGCAATTCTGACTAAATGAGGCATATAAAAATGAAGTACTTTTATTTTACTTATTTATTTTTAAAAATTGATTTTAGATAGGGAGGAAGGGAGAAAGGGAGAGAGATGGATCCACTGCCACTCCCGTAGGTGCCCTGATGGCAATGGAACCCACGACATCCTGACACACAGGATGACACTCGAACCGAGCCAGAAGGGCCAGGGCCAAAACAAAGTACTTTTTAACTAAAAGAACATCTAATAAACCATTATCCAATTCTTTGGTTTTGCTCATAACATAATTAATGGCTACAGTTCACATTGTAAACTAGTTAGCATTAGTCCCAGTAATAGCAAACTTAATATTTTAAAATGAGAATGTCTTTAGATTCCAATGTTTGTCTACACATGATAACCAGAGTATCTTACACAACAAACACTATTACTTTTGTCACTTTTGAAAACTACACCTCAGACTAAGGAAGGTGTCTCACTTCTGGCAATTACCCTAAAAAATACATGAGGATCCTAAAAAACAAAACACCACAAAATTCTGGTCTTTTAAGCAGTTCTAACATTTACAAAAAATGTTTCCTTTCACCCCTCATTACAAAAGTAAATATAATTTCTTGTGGGTATTTCAGAAAAACATAAGGAAATGCAAATCACCCATAACACCTATCCAGAGCTAATATTCTGGACATATTTCTATTTTTTGTTTCACACATTCCTTTAAACAACAACGAAATATTAAATTTGGCACCAGTAGAATTTTATTACATTTTCTTTCTTTCCAATTAATACTATATTACATTATCATTTCCACATCATTACTCTCTTAAACAGTTTTAAATAGCTGTACAGACTTCCATTTGATGGCCACACTATAATTAGCAGATCTCCAAATGTTCAATCTCTGGGATTTTTAATATGCTTAATAACTGCGATTAACATTCATGTACATAAATCTATTACCTCCCTTGGGCTTTAATCTTCTATAAAATTAGCGATCGGAACATTTTATTTCTAAAATTATGTAATACATTTCCTTTGCATTCCTCAGTTGTTCAAATTTGTTTTATCATAAACTGATTTGTAGTATTTAGCGTTTACACTTCCCTAAAAGCATTAGTAAAATTAGTGTTTTAATACTCCTTTAACATACGAAATTCAAATTAAGGGTGGTTAAATCCTACCGAATTAGTTCAAAATGTTAGGTAAAAGCAAAACCACTTACACATAGCTGATAAGGGAGATATGTAAAGATAATTAAGAGAAAAATTCCTCTCTGGGTGAAGTATACGCTAATGTTTTAAATATATGTTAAATGCAAAGTAAGAAATGGAAATTTAAAAAATTTAATGCACTTCAACACAAACATCTTCTGGCTAAAGATCGATTTTCCAAATGTTACATAACCAGCTAGAAAAATCTTCATGTAGTACTTCAATTATGTTTAATTTCGGGTTTGAAAAAAACCGTTTTTAGTTATGTGGAAAGGCACACCATAGAGCTTTTTTGCATCAAAAATCTGCCTTCCCCGCCTTTTTGATGACTAAAACAATACTAATGTTGAAAAAATTATGTCAATAGACTGCATAGATGACTAACCATTGAGTTTTTAAAAGGAAATTTTATTCTGAACATTTAATCCTCATGTTATTTTTGCCGGAGAGTACAACTGTTTGTATTAACCTGGGAGAAAACCATGTCTATTTAAAAATATTAAACCAAGCTCTGTTCAACAAGCAAAACGCAGCATCAATACAAAATCTCATGACTACGACCTGGGAAATCAACGACTCCCACATTCATTACTCCAGCGCGCTTGATAAAGACTAGAAATTTAAGAATCGCCGTAACCGTTCTAGAAATATTTAGCTGGAAAACTGTAACTCATCCAATAGGAATATTCCACAGAACAGTATAAACACCTAGAAAACATTCCTCCACGGTAAATGGGGAAAATCCCCGTAGAGCGAGCATCGCACAGCGCTAGCAGCAATGAAAAGAACAGCGATGCGACTACACCACGGTACTCCAAACCCTTTGTCTGGAAACCGGAAGGTCCCACACCACACGATCCTCTCCAGGGAACCTAGACTGATAATATTTTAATAAAAGGAAAAGGAATGTGAGGCGAGCCTCTAAACCAGAACAAATCTCCTGCCTCGCAGTGTACTGCCGATGGCTTTATCCACGACGCAATGCAAAAAACAAGCGTTAACGTTTCATTTTTCGGCCATTTTTAAGCGCCTGGGGGTGGGGACGAATTGTTTCCGAGGTCCGGCTAAAATAGCGCGCGCATGTGTGTGGGCGGGGGACAGAGGAATCTTAGGGGGCGCTACGAAGTGATGGGCGAGGAGCAGAGCGAAGGCCGTGACACCAAGAAAGCGACGCTGCTCAAACCGCCAAGCCTTTCAATCTGCGAAATCCTCCATTTTAGTGCACACTTCCAGGCGCAAGAGGAAAAAAAAATAAAGCAAACATGTGGAATTGGCGCTATCCAAGGACTTCCCTCGCTTAACTGTCCTCCCCAAACGGCAGGCCCCCTATGGACAGTCGGTCCCTCAGGCCTCTAGTGCTCCTCCCTTCTCAGCGCTGCAGCTCGCGTGTAACGGGCTCGTCGTCCCGCCCCCGCCCACAGAAAGCCCAGGGCGCGGGAAGCTCGGACTCCCCCCCCCCCCCCCCGACTCTCTCACCGCACCCCGGGCCCATGGCTGGCTGCGTATGTCCTTCCGGGACCGCTCACCTCAGCCGCCCGAGGAGGCTGGTTGCGCCGCCACTGCGC
>NW_005370597.1:1687815-1693588 GCF_000412655.1 Myotis brandtii | reverse complement strand
AGCGGGAGCGAGCAAGTAAGGCGCGCCGCCGGCTCCCCGCAGCCCCTGTCGCAGTCGCTGCCTCCTCCAGGCGGACGCAGAGAACCCCCGGCCACCCCACCCCGATTCTTACCCGCTTCACGCCTACCTTAAGGAAAGGGAGAGGGAAAAGGAGAGGTACCTCTCTCCTAGCGAGCGGGACGCGGAGGCTCCCACAATCCTCCGCAGCAACGGCGCTGGTAAGAGGTGGCAGCAGCAGCAGCCGCCAAAGAGCTCACTCTCGCGAGAGCTTGCCCCCACCCACCTCAGGCCTCCATTCGGCACGCGCCAGGATCCGCCCCCTCCCTGGTGCGCGCACTGCACTCCCGCGCTCAGCGGCAGAGGTGATTCTCTAATCCAGGAGCCCGCCTGTGGCGGGAGGTAAGGAAGCAGCTACAGTTTACGGGTTCGAGTCCTATTTTCTCCCCCCCCCCCAAAAAAACCCTTTTCCAAACTCCTAAATTGCATGGTGTAAAATTTAAATAGGGTATGTGTTAGAAGCGAGGCTTGGGAGTCCTAGGCTTAGATCCGATTTCTATCCTCTCAGGCAAATCTGATTATTTGCGGAGGAATGGTAGGAAGCACTAGGAAGGAGGAACCTATGTCATTCTGGCTGGTTTTCAATCTCAGGAATTCTGTGGAGGACCATTGAGAGGTAAGACAGCAAACCCATCCCACCGAAAAGACCGCCACCGCCATTTGGTGAATTTGATTAAATGTAAAACACTTTGTTCTCTGTTAGTACGTGTTCAAAACAAAACAAAACAAAAACACACTAAGGCGCAATAGGGGATAAGGAGGAGCGGGCATGTGTAATGCTTTCAACAATAAAGAATTATTTTTAAAAAAAGAAACATCAATGATTCAAAAAAAAAAAAGCACACACAAAAAAACTGAGGCGAATTTTGATAAATTGCATAGATCAGGCTGGAGGAAATGGCCATTTATTTCCCTGGGGTTTTAAATGCAAATGCAGAGGGACAGGCGTCTTCTGAAGTAAATCAGTGAATATAAGTCCTGATTAATAGCACTCAAAATTTTTAAACCTTAAGTATGCCGAGTCAGATTCGCATCTTTGAAAAATTATCCTAGGTCCAATGTGAAGATTGTAGAGGCGCATAAATGGAGAAGACTAGAGACAAGTAGAAAACGAGATAATTTAGTAAAAAAGCAGCTAGTCCTGTTAATTTGATTGGATATGGAAGATGAGGGAGAGACATGCCATGGGTGAATGACAACTCTAGGGTTAGCAGTGCTATTAAGGGGCACTGGAAGATGATTCAGCTGGGGAAACAATAAGCACGTGGAATCTGGCATCAATTTTTAAAGTCAGGATTGGTATTTACAGTTCTTGGGCTGACGGAAATGGGTGTGTGTTAGTGGCAAATTCAACTTGATATAAATGAAGCAATGGGAGTTGGAGGACTTAGGATCAATCCTTGGAAAACTAATCACTTGGAGTTGAATGGCAAAGGAGAAAGAGTTGGGGTTGGGGTAGAGGGGAAGCAAAAAAAAAAAAAAATTGGCAAAAGAGAGGAGGCACAGAAATTGTGCTGCCTTGACAACCAAAATACCTTTTATTTGATTTTAGAGAGAAAAAAACAAACACATCTATCCATTGCTCCACCCATTCATGCACCCATTGGTTGATTCCTGCAGGTGCTCTGACCAGAATCCACCTGCACACCAACAAACTGAACTACCTGTCCAAATTTCAAATGATGGACTAGGAAACAAAAGCATGGAGAAAATAACTTACTAGCACTCTCAAGAGTGGGCGCCCATTGTACATGAACACAGCCCATTTATTTAGTCCCTCCTCCAGTTCCTCATTGGCCAAGTACTATTTGGTCACCTATTTCCTAATAGGTCTCCTACGTCTTGCTGTCTCCCATTGGGTTAAAAAAAAAATGGGCGGGGGGCCTTTTCTAGGGGAATCTTCCTAGGACAGATGCTATCAGTCACGTGCACAGCTCTCACACCCTCTTCCCAACCCCCACATCTTGTTTGCTCTGGGGAAATTCAGTAACCACTTGGCCACATGCTGCTTCTTTTCTATAATGATGAATCATAGAGGCATGCGTCCTACACCGAGTATATGGGAAGCAGGAAGATTAAAACTACCCAAAGCAGAAAGATTGGCTATGTTTCTTGTTTTACTATGGGAAATTTTGAGCACAATTATGTTGATAGGAAGGGTATCTTAAGTACAGATTGGTTTAAAAAACAGAAGAGGGTTAATTCATAATGGATGCTCATGTAAGAATGGGATTGGAAGGAGACATGCCTTTAATATAACAGGAAATATGAAGAGGATAGTGCTGAGTTTTCACTAGGGAATTGTTAGGGTTTGGCTGGTGATATGGGCTGTGAAAAAATTTCTTAACTAAAATAAGAGATGCAGCTGTAACCGGTTTGGCTCAGTGGATAGAGCATCGGCCTGCGGACCGAAAGGTCCCAGGTTCGATTCCGGTCAAGGGCATGTACCTTGGTTGCGGACACATCCCCAGTAGGAGGTGTGCAGGAGGCAGCTGATCGATGTTTCTCTCTTAATGATTCTCTCTCATCGATGTTTCTAACTCTCTATCTCTCTCCCTTCCTCTCTGTAAAAAATCAGTAAAATATATATATATAAAAAATAAGAGATGCAGAGAGGAAGTTTATTTTACTTTCCAACGGAGGAAAAGGGCCAAGTATTACTAGTCATTACAGGGCAGGAAAGATAGGGTGGCTTCTGCTTTTAAAGAGCAAGCAATTGAAGTTGCTAAGTGACAAGGGAGGCAGATTTGTGTTGAAATTGAGCAGATACCAGGTTGCCTTGAAAAGTTACTTTGTTTGCTTTTCATGAGACAGTCCAACAGATGTCCCAGGGAGACATAGTATCAATATTTCTCCCAAGCCTATAAAACATGCTGGAGCAAAAGTTATGAAGAGGTCAAAAGAGGCTTGTTTGAAGAGGAGGTGGGAAAGGGAAATTTATATTAACTAGAGACACCTTGGTGTGAATTATCCTTGAGTTGTGAAAACAGCAGGGAGGAGGGGGATGCAAGAATGTAGCCTTGCCCTAGCCCAGTGGTTGGCAAACTGCGGCTCGCGAGCCACATGCGGCACTTTGGCCCCTTGAGTGTGGCTCTTCCACAAAATACCGACTTCTGCACATGGGCCACGAAGTTTCAATCGCACTGTACGTGCGCGCCCGCACGTGGTATTTTGTGGAAGAGCCACACTCAAGGGGCCAAAGAGCTGCATGTGGCTCGAGAGCCGCGATTTGCCGAAGACGGCCCTAGCCGGTTTGGCTCAGTGGATAGAGCATTGTCCTATGGACTGAAGGATCCCAGGTTCAACTCCGGTCAAGGGCATGTACCTTGGTTGCAGGCACATCCCCAGTGGGGGGTGTGCAAGAGGCAGCTGATCAATGTTTCTCATCCATGTTTCTAGCTCTCTGTCCCTCTCCCTTCCTCTCTGTAAAAAAAATCAATAAAATATATTTTTTAAAAAAAAGAGTGTACCCTTGAAAGTTGCTTATCTTTAAATATATCTTTTTAATTGATTTCAGAGGGAGGGAAACATAGAAACATCAATGAGAATCAGAGATTAGCTGCCTCCTGCACCCTGCACCCTGGGGATCAAGCCCACAACCTGGGTATCTGCCCTGACTGGGAATCAAACTGTGACCTCCTGGTTCATAGGTCAATGCTCAACCACTGAGTAATGCTGGGCAAGTGTGGGAAACCGCCTATTGTCTTCACTAGCAGAGAGGTGTAGACAGAGAACCCTGAAGGCTGGTGACCTTTGAAGCCCTAGCAAAGGTCAGAGCTGTGCACCACCTCTGTTAATCCAGATAATGGTAGCTGAAGCAACCTCCCCACCTTTAGGCATGTAAATCCTTATTGAGAATAATAGTCTGTGTGTCACTGGAACCTCCCTGCCTAAGGGCTATACTATGGGTCGATCCCAAACCAAATAAAAGGTTGGTGCGGCCAGAGCACCAGTGGAAGTCTTTCCTCTTGAGTTGGACTTACCCGCCTGGCCCCCCAATATTTCCAAATTATCTCTTGTCTCTTCTTTCATTTGTGTGCCGCTCCTCTTCCAGATCCTGAACCCTGAACCACCACTGGAACCTCCCTGCCTAAGGGCTATACTATGGGTCGATCCCAAACCAAATAAAAGGTTGGTGCGGCCAGAGCACCAGTGGAAGTCTTTCCTCTTGAGTTGGACTTACCCGCCTGGCCCCCCAATATTTCCAAATTATCTCTTGTCTCTTCTTTCATTTGTGTGCCGCTCCTCTTCCAGATCCTGAACCCTGAACCACTCGGGACGTGGAGGGAAACATTTACAACAGGCAAGAATAGAGGAGCGGTTTGAATCAGAGGAACCAACAATCTTAGGGCTTAATTACCAGGTGCTTCTAAATTGTGGAAGGCCACAGCAAAGAAGAGAGGCCTTATTTTTTTTTCCTTACAAGAATTATAGTCAGGTGACTAAAATTTTCTGTGATTAAGTTACCTGTTGAGAGGTCTAGAGTTGTACCTGGGGAAATTTTAAGTAACCCCTGTAGAGCAGAACTACAATCCCACATCTCCATGATTTCCTACAGGTTTTGAAAAGGCATTTCGAGCTCCTCTGAATAAACGATGTTTAAGCCCACACTACAAAGCTTTGGAATGAAATTTTGGGGCTCCTAATCCTCTAAAGAATTTTGGGTCTTCCACTCAAAACCAGATGCTTTTTACTGAAAATCTGATTCCAATTTATCTTGGTTAAGACTTCCCTTTATGTTGTCCACAGTTATTTGATGGCACAAGCTCTGCTCCTCCAGAGACAGAAACATGCATTTACTCATGCTTTTGTGTAAGGTTGTAATGCCATCTGGTGATTCAAAGAAGAAAAGTCAAACTTTTTCAGTTGAGTAATTATTTATTGAGGATCTGCTTAGTGCAGTGGTTCTCAACCTTCTGGCCCTTTAAATACACTTCCTCATGTTGCGACCCAACCATAAAATTATTTTCGTTGCTACTTCATAACTGTAATGTTGCTACTGTTACGACGACCGCCAAAGGGGTCGCGACCCACAGGTTAAGAACCGCTGGCTTAGCGGCTCATTAGCAAATATACCTTGGAAGCCAAATATAAGATTTCTCATGTTTGTGTTACTAGAGATTGGATGTGCTGTGCATCAAGGATGGTAATGATGGTACAAAGCAAGAATGCCTACTGAGACTTTGAAAGGACTAAGTGAAAAGTTTGGTAAAGCTATTCTAGCTAATAAAAGTAATATGCAAATTAACCCTCACTCCATCACAAAGATGGCGGCGGCTACATAACTGGAGCAGCAGGAGGCTCGGGTTGCCCCCAACGATGGAGGAAGCCAAGCTTCCCTCCTGCCCTGCTGGCCCTGAGGTCGGCTCAAGGCTACAAAGTTTCAATTATAGAAGATAAATAAACCCCAGATACCTTCTTCTAACCTGCATGGCCTCTGCTCAAGGAAGCACTGGGAACATGGGTTTCCAGGAAGCTTCTAGTCCAGCCGTGGGCAAACTACAGCCCGTTTGAAATGAATAAAACTAAAAAAAAAAAAAGACCGTACCCTTTTATGTAATGATGTTTACTTTGAATTTATATTAGTTCACACAAACACTCCATCCATGCTTTTGTTCCGGCCCTCCGGTCCAGTTTAAGAACCCATTGTGGCCCTCGAGTCAAAAAGGTTGCCCACCCCTGCCTTAGACCCTCGGGGGAGGGGGAGCTGGGTCAT
>NW_005370597.1:1676346-1687558 GCF_000412655.1 Myotis brandtii | reverse complement strand
GTGGCTAGCCTGAAAACAGCCCTCAGCCCCTCACCCAGGCTGGCCAGGCACTCCAGTGGGGACTCCCACCCTGATCCAGGACACCCTTCAAGGCAAACCATCCAGCCGCCACCCATGCACCAGGCCTCTATCCTATATAATAAAAGGGTAATATGCAAATTGGCCCTAACAGCAAAAGACTGGGAATGACTGGTCACTATGACACATACTGACCACCAGGGGGAAGATGCTCAATGCAGGAGATGCCCCCTGGTGGTCAGTGCACTCCCACAGGGGGAGCTCTGCTCAGCCACAAACCAGGCTGATGGCTGCCAGCACAGCGGTGGTGGGGTGGTGGCAGGAGCCTCTCCCGCCTCCTCAGCAGCGCTAAGGATTTCCGACTGCAGCTTAGGCCTGCTCCCCACTGGCAAGTGGACATCCCCCGAGGGCTCCTGGGCTGCCAGAGGGATGGCTGACTGCCAGCTTAGGCCCATTCCCCCCAGGGAGCGGGCCTAAGCCAGCAGGTGGACATCCCCCAAGGGGTCCCAGACTTCGAGAGGGCACAGGCCTGGCCGAGGGACCCCTCCCCCCAAGTGCACAAATTTTTGTGCACTGGGCCTCTAGTATTATATAAGCCTTTACATTTTTAAAAATTGATTTTAGAGAGAGGAAGAAACATTGATGTGGTTCCACTTATTTATGCATTCATTTGGTTGATTCTTGTATGTGCCCTGACCAGATATTTAACTGCAACTTTGACATATCTGGAAGACACTCTAATCAACTCAGCTGCCTGGCAAGGGTCTATTATCTGAGCCTTTAACATAATAATCATTTCAAGATCAAGTGTAAATAGCAGAATAGAGTATGGATTCAAGTTCATAATGAAGACTGGCTGCAGTTTTGAGCACAGGAGGCATTGAGGACATATATTTTGACAACACACAATCAGCAGCTGAGAATGCATTGTGAATTATAATTTTGAGGGTTAAGTGCCATTATTCCGGTTTTACATAAGAGAGTAAGGTCATGAAGCTAAATAGTGACAAAGCCAAGATTTGAACCCAGTTCTACGTATATAAATCTAAACCCAGCTTTTGAGCATATGTACTGCCTTCAGCAGAGCTGTGGTCTCGGAATCATCTGAAAGTCCACCATCTAATTATTTTAAATCAGATTTAATACCCTGGAACCAGGTCACTTCTATACTTTGGGTTATTTAAAAACAGAAAACTCTTAACCAGTGGTTCTTTTAGCAGTGGCATGGTGGTGGTGAAGGAGCTCAAAAAGAAATTTTTGAATAGGTAATACATATAATTCAAAGAACACAAGTAAAGTTTTTCCCAATCTCTATATCCCTTTATTAAGGCAGCCTCTATCAACCATTTCTTGTGTACTCTAAGGATTTTCTATAAAAACAAACACTTTGATGTGTGTGCACATAACATGAATTAAAAATAGACACAAGCCGGGCTGGGGTGGCTTAGTGCTGGAGCATTAATCTATGAACCAGGAGGTTCCATTTACCATTCAGAGCAGATGCCTGAGTTGTGGGCTCAAACCCGTGTGGGGCGTGTAGGAGGCAGCCAATTTGATGACATCATTGTTTCTCTCTCCCTCCCTGAAATCAATAAAAATATATTTAAGAGAAAATGGCCACAAATTCCACTCTTCTCATGGAATAATAGAATCAATTTTCCCTTTCCCTGAATCTGTAAGGTCCCCATAACTGGCTTTGACCAACAGATCACAGAAGTGACAACCCATTTGGAACCCAGTTGCCATGTCATGAGAATCTCAACCAATATGAAAAGGCCCCACATCAAAAGAACCAAGGCACTTCAGTATACAGCTCCAGCTGAACTTCCAGGTGCCAGCCAAGGCCAACTGCCAAGCAAACTGAAACCTACAGATGGCTGTATCCCTACCCAAGCCCATGTGGAACACAACTACCCAATAAACCCACATGATTTTTTAAAAAAAAATATTTTATTGATTTTTTACAGAGAGGAAGGGAGAGGGAGTTAGAAACATCGATAAGAGAGAAACATTGATCAGCTGCCTCCTGCACACCCCCTACTGGGGATGTGCCCGAAACCAAGGTACATGCGCTTGACCAGAATCGAACCTGGGACCTTTCAGTCCACAGCCCGACGCTCTATCCACTGAGCCAAACCAGTTAGGGCAAACCCACATGATTTAAAAAATACCTATTTTTATTGACTTTTAGAGACAAAGGAGAGGGAGAAACATCGATTGTCTTCCTCTAGCACACACTCCTGCACCTTTCTGTGCATGGGACAAGCCCAACCAAGCCACACCAGCCAAGGCTCAACTCATAGAATACTTGTTTGTACTAGCACATTTTAAGGTGGTTCTGTTGCAGTGATACACTAAACAAAGCTTAAAGGTCATACATTGTTCTTGCTTTACTTCTTTGGTTATATTTCAGTAAGGCTTCCGAGTATTCCATTATATGGATGGTCACAAAATTTAACCAATATCCTTTCAATTGACAATTTAGGTATTTTCCAATTTTCTGCTATTCAAAGCAGTAACAGAAAAAAATTAATGTACTTATTACTCAAAACATGTAAAACTATGTGTGGTTCAAAATAAACCCTGTTTTCTAGAGCTATTCCATTGTTCATAGCCATAAGCTGCATTCCCTTTTGCAATTTTACTATCTACATATAGCTAGTGGATAGCTAGAACATTTTTGCCATTGCAAATTTTTATTATATAGCTGTTCTAGAAGCCCAACCAAGCCACACCAGCCAAGGCTCAACTCATAGAATACTTGTTTGTACTAGCACATTTTAAGGTGGTTCTGTTGCAGTGATACACTAAACAAAGCTTAAAGGTCATACATTGTTCTTGCTTTACTTCTTTGGTTATATTTCAGTAAGGCTTCCGAGTATTCCATTATATGGATGGTCACAAAATTTAACCAATATCCTTTCAATTGACAATTTAGGTATTTTCCAATTTTCTGCTATTCAAAGCAGTAACAGAAAAAAATTAATGTACTTATTACTCAAAACATGTAAAACTATGTGTGGTTCAAAATAACCCGTTTTCTAGAGCTATTCCATTGTTCATAGCCATAAGCTGCATTCCCTTTTGCAATTTTACTATCTACATATAGCTAGCTAGTGGATAGCTAGAACATTTTTGCCATTGCAAATATTTATTATATAGTGCTGTTCTAGAGCAGGGAGCAGGCAAAATTTCTGTAGAGGGACAAATGAAATTTTAGGCTTGTGGGCCATATGGTCTGTCAGAAAAAGCAGCCACAGATAATTGGTCAATAAATGAGTGACTGTGTTAACATTAAAATTGGAATATATAATTTTTACGTCACAAAATATTTTGATTACACTGGAATTGCTTAGAGTTTTAAAACTAGATTGCCCTCATTGATTATGCCAATTTACTCAACAAATGAGTGCCTGTTGCCCCATTCCTTTGATAACCGCTATCCAGAGCTGTCTGAAAAATCTGATTGCTTTAACTGAGGTTAATCATCCTCCAACTGTTTATTTTGTCCATTTATCTATTCGGTTGTTGAGCTTTCAGTTTATAGAAACTGGATTAAAGAATAATCTTTGGCAAACACCTACCTGCAAACCTATTCTTGTATGGTGCTTTTCCACACACAATCTTTAAAATCTAGTCACATCTGTCCCTTTTATGTATTCATTCTGCTTTTCTTAGAAGGCAAGCTAATACACAATTGTGAGAAAAAAAACTGCTTATTTTTCTTACTTGTTTCAGGATCTATTCTGGACTTCTCTGTTCCATTCATTGATATTCATGTGTCAGTACCACCTCACTTTATTCTTCTTGCAGTTTTCACATGGGGTAGGGCTACTTTTCCTTTGACTCATTTTCCACAATATTATTTTGGAATAATGCGTGTTAGAATCAACTTGACTAGTTCCAAAAATACTCGTTACTTTTATTCAGTTTTTAAATATCTTAGTTTTCTCTAGGAGAATTATGCTGAGACTTCTTGGACATGGTATAGCTTACCATTTAAGATCTCATTTGTAGGAATCTTGACTCTTAGCAACTTTAGCAAACGCCATGTTAGCATTATAGGGAGATCATGTAATTTTTGAGATTAATTGCAAATATCCTCAATGTATTCTTAAATCTAGAAATGGCTTGTGTTATATTACATAATGGTTTGTTTGTAATGTGTACCTATTAAAGTTTTTTATCCCTTAATCTGGCAGGTATATATGTGAAACTAAAAAAGGAACCCAACTTCACTCCTATCCTCTTAAATACTAATAAGTTCTTTTTTTTTTTGTTAATATATTTTATTGATTTTTTACAGAGAGGAAGGGAGAGGGATAGAGAGTTAGAAACATCGATGAGAGAAAAACATCGATCAGCTGCCTCCTGCACACCTCCTACTGGGGATGTGCCCACAACCAAGGTACATGCCCTTGACCGGAATCGAACCTGGGACCCTTCAGTCCACAGGCTGATGCTCTATCCTCTGAGCCCAACCGGTTAGGGCAAGTTCTTAAGGAATAGGAAGTGATAAGCCCTACCATAGGGTAAGAATAGGGATGGGGATGTGTGACCCATTCAGACTCCCCAGAGGGACATTTTTAAAAACCTGAGACTCATGGGTATGTGGTTCATGGATGGTATGTACAAGAAAAAGAATAAGGTAGATGGGGACTCCTTTTAAAGGCTAAAGGGTATGTCTGTATACGTTCTGTGTATGTTAAGAGCAAAAGGAATTGTCCTCAAAGCTGCAGCAAGAGTGGCTAAGATGCTAATGGCCTGAAAAAAAGTATTTGGCATCTGTAATAGGTGTAAAGACACTAGAGGACAGATATTTCAGTAGACACTGAAAGATGCTAGTCTGAATGAGTTGATGACGACAAAGACAAGTAGATATTTATGAGAGTTAGTTGTAAAGACTTGGGAGCACTATACACGAAAGCCCTAAACCAACTGCCATCTTTGGGGAGAATCACTGAACACCACATTAGTTCCTGGATCCACTAACTGTGTTACTTTGGGGGGCTGTTGCGAAGATTAAGAGATGTGCAGAATGAGTTTATTAGCAGTTCTGGAACAGTCAATGTACCGCAAATGTTGTCAATATTCTATGTTGCCACATATCCTGAAGAATATTTACATAAAAAATCCTAAAATGACAAAACCATAGTTTCAAAGATTATTCATTTTTATAGAGCCCCAGAGTGAACATGTTAAAACTATCCATTTAAATCTGGTTCTAAGTCTTATCTTGGCATCTCCTGCAGTTATAACTTATACACAAAGATGTTTCACAAATTTTCTTAACTATGAAGACATTTACAGGTTACCCCCCCCCCCAAAAACACACAAAAGCCCACATATTTTAGTTAATGGATGTATCAAATTTGAACAAATCCTCTGCAAGCCCATTATTTTCATTAAGTACTTTTTGAAGCTAAATTTAGTTTCAAATATTTGTACACTATATTCTATCTTTTAATGTCCACTAGCAAATGATTTGGAAATCTGACACCTTTGTTTTCAAGATTTTTGTTTCAAAAAACTTTTAAAGAAAACTAGCAATCTCATTACTTTTACTTGGGTATTATTGAAAAACAGGATATTCTTATGGCCTTACTCTAGGGTACATTATAACACATAAATATTAATATTACCAGCTGAGGCTCTTTAGTTAGCTGTCAGTAGAACTGAGGCTGCTTAGTTATATGGGAGTGAGATAAACCAAGACTAAAAGAAACCAGTGTGACCAGAAGGAAATCTGAAGGTGGTAGATGAGGTGGGAAAGTTATGGGCTAGATTTGACAGGCCATGTTAAGGTAAGTAGGGACAGTGTCTGGTTCATCACTTATCCCCACTATCTAGCATAGGATTCAGTTGATAAAAGCCACAAAAGGGTAAGAGTTAAATGACCAGTCTTCTGACAAGATGATTAATTATCATAGGTTATTGTCTCTTCCTCAATCGCCCTCATGTAGCTATTATACAAAGATGAGGGGGTTTAGGGATCTGAGAAATTTAATATGAAGAGTCCCGTGAAGAAACAGATTATGATTGGGTGCTACAGGGGCAAGAAATGGAAGCCCAGTGTAGAAAAGGATAGAATGCCATGGGAGTAGTATAAGCTGGGACAGAACTTTTCTATTCTGTCCTTTCCTTCTTCTGTTCATTGCCTCATGTCCAACCCATCACTGCCTGGGACGGCCAGCATATTACAACATTTGTTAATCCCTTTGAGCTCTTCTCTAGAGAATCACAACTGAAGAGGACAAAAAGTTCTATCTGCCACACTGGTAAAGCCATGATTCTAACTCAAGAAGCTCTGTTTCTTGAGGGCATCTCCATTCTCCTTTAACTCATTAGGATACTAAGGCCTGGGCTTGGCTCCTCCCTTTGACCAGCAGCTGATAAAAAAAATTCCCATCCTCTACTGTGAGCTCGTAGGGTAAAAACTATCAGTCACTTGGGGTCAACAGCATCTACTATAAAAGGCAATAGGCTCACTGTTCCAGATGAAAGAGAATAATCAAAGACAATGGGACAAAATGCACTGAATAGTAAAAAATAAAATGATATAGAATATAGGAAGCAATGAACTATGGATCCTGGTATACATATATATTAATAAACATATATATTTCATAGTTCTACCATGAGCACCCAGATCTTAGTTCCTTAATACTATTAAATAATAAAGGAACTAGGGCCCATTAAAAAAATGGTTCACTCTGGGATTGAGATAGGAACTATATAAGATGAACCTGGAGCATTTTATAGTGCCATAAAATGAGAAGTCCTTAAAAAAATAACAATAACCCCACAATGATGGGGCATATTGATGGGACACAGGAGTGAACTGAAAGAGCTCCCAATGGTCAAAGCTGGAACAACTGAACAAAAAAAATATTATTGGATTATTTCCCCAAGTATACAGTAAATATCTATAAGTCCATAATGATATAAATAAGTTGAATAAATGGAGGAGAAAAAGACCAGTTTATTTCTGAAAAATTCCAAGGAGAGCAAAACTTCCCTCTCCTTAAGTATAGGCTGCACACGGTGACTTTCATGGCAGAGTGCAGTACTGGATAGAGAGGAGGAATTTTACAATGGAAAAAACTGGCAAATAAGACCCAAGCCAGGTGATCAAGGCTAAGATCAACAGTAATAAATCACCCCATGGCCAGTGTGGCTTGGTTGGTTAAGTGTCGTCCAATGCACCAAGAGGTCTCCGATTCAATTCCTAGTCAGGGCACATGCCTGAGTTGCAGGCTCAAGGCAGCCCATTGAGCTTCTCTCTCTCTCAAAAATCAATAAAAACATACTAAAATCATTTTTCTAAATAGTAATAAATCATGCTGATATTATGTATTCTTGATTATGTGATGAGAATGCCACTTTACCTCTGTGGTCTTCCTCAAAATCCCTTAACCCCAACCTAATAATGAGAAAAACTCAATCCTAACGGAAGAACTTTCTACAAAATACCTGACTCAAAACTCAGGGTCATCAAAAAACAAGGAAAGTCTAAGAAGCTGTCACAGCAAAGAGGTACCTAGAGAGACATGATGACTAATTGTATCTTCAATGGGATCCTGGAACAGAAAAAGGACATTAGATGAAAACTAAGGAAATCAGAATAAAGTATGGACTTTAGTTAATACTGTATCCATTAGTCCATTGTGACAAATGTACTATACTATTGTAAAACAGTAAACATTAGGGGACACTGGATGAGGGGTAGATGGGAATTCTTCATACTATTGTCACAACTTTTCTGTAACTAATCTGAAATAAAATAAATTTCAAGGTCCATTTTACCACCTCCTTCTCAGGTAATAAAGCAGTATAGAACATTCTCACACCCCAAAGGCCCTTTACTGGAGAATTGGGAGGGGCAAAGTAAGAGGGCCCCTTTAAACCAGGCCTTAAGATATTCAATGGACAAATATATGACCCACCAAGTTGGTTCGTTAAAATAGCAATAAAGAGAAAGATATTTTTAAGCAGACAGTCTAAGTATTATAACTGATTAAGTCAGTGAAATTGTTTCCCAAGAGAATATTGACAGGCCCATTAACTGGAAGCTATTTTTAAAGCCCCAATTAAGCAGCAAGATTAACAGGAGTCACTGTCACTTTTTAAAGTTCTTAATTAATTGCTCTTATAAGGTTTTCTCCTTTGTGTAAATGCCCAGGCAGTGAGCCTCCTTTTAGTGTCCCTTTGGAGCCTGTAGAATGTATTCCTCTGAAATTTTGTTTTCCTGATTAAAATTTGAGGCGCAATCAGAAATGTCAATGCAAAAGTCCATTGACAGTTCTTTCAACCCTGAAAGGAAAATAAATTATTGACAAGCCGCAGGATAGCATTCAATGCTTGGGGCCCCCTAGTCATCCTGCTTTAGTTTTTCCTTTTAATCTATATATGTAAAAGCCTAAGCCGTTCGATCGTCCAACTGGTAGCTATGACATGCACTGACCACCAGGGGGCAGATGCTCAATGCAGGAGCTGCCAAGCTGCAGTATGTAACCTGAGAACCATGCTCTCCCAATCTGGGACCCCCTCAGGAGATGTCAGAGAGCCAGTTTCAGCCTGATCCCCGCAAAACAGGCCGAGGGACCCCACCAATGCACAAATCCGTACACCAGGCCTCTAGTATGATATATTAAACTTGAAACTTGAGCAAGGCAACAAAGAGGGGCACTTGTCTTTACTAACTGCTACCTATGGCGGCTTGAATACTTACAGACCAGTAAACCTGCCAGTCCAATTTCAGTTTCCACTGCAGCATGGGAAAAAAGATGATAGGGAAAGAGAAGGAATGAATAAAAAGCTACTTTGAAATGTTTTACTTCATCTTAGGCTCACCAGGAAATAAAGAAAATCAAGTCAACAAGGAGTAATGGGTGACAAACTTCACTTATCAAGTAGCAAATACCATAAAATTATCATAATGTGCATGATTAAGTCATTGAAACCTCTTAGGTATTAAATACAAGCACAAGTACCAAGTAAATTATCCCCTTTCAAGTACCAACACAGGGGCCTCTTTTTGCACCTGGGTAGCGTTACCATGGTCAGGACAATCTGGATGCTCAGAGGAATTGAGATCCCATATTTTAAACCCTGGCTATTCATGATATATAAATATTTCTCCTTTCCATAGAAGCCATTTCTTTCTTTTTTTTGGTTGATCTTCACTGGAGGACATTTTTCCCCATTAATTTTAGAGAGCGTGTAAGGGAAGGGAAACGGAAGAGAGGAGAAAGAGAAACCATTGATGTGAGAGAGCCAGATCAATTGGTTGCCTCCCCTGAGCCCCAACCGGGGCAGGGAATCTGCAATCCAGGTATGTGCCCTTGACCGGAATCAAACCTGAGACCCTTCTTAACCAAGAACCATGCCGGCCAGGGATCTTCTTTTTTAAAAAAATATATTTTATTGATTTTTTACAGAGAGGAAGGGAGAGGGATAGAGAGTTAGAAACATCGATGAGAGAGAAGAATCGATCAGCTGCCTCCTGCACACCCCCCACTGGGGATGTGCCTGCAACCAAGGTACATGCCCCTGACAGGAATCGAACCTGGGACCCTTCAGTCCGCAGGCCTACGCTCCATCCAGTGAGCCAAACCAGCTAGGGTGGGATCTTCTTTATTAAATCCTCACCTGAGGACATGCTTAAAGATTGGGGGGTGGGGGTGGGGGTGGAGGAGAGGACTATTAATCGGTTGCTTTCCTTATGTGCCTTCTCCCCGCCACAACCCAGTTATGTACCTGATCAGGAATTGAGCCAGCAAACTTTTGGTCCATGGCATGATGCTCCAACTAAGCCACTCTGGCCAGGCGTAGCCATTTCTATTTCACTATGAAGGACTGAGGCTGTGATCAGGCGCTGCTGGAATTCAAGACTGCCGTTCTTAGGACCTCTTCCTTAGGTGTCCATTAAAAGAGGAGAACTATTGAAGTCATCTTAGTCCTCTAAAAGATGAAGGCTGTATGGTAAAGGTTTGCTATAATGCAAAAGTATTAACAATATGGAATTTTTCATACATTGGTATTAACCCTGACCCTGTCAAGTCTCAAGGCCTGAATTTCATTCTCTAGAACAGGGGTTAGTAAACTGTAACTTGCAGGCCAATTCTAGCCTACCATCTGTTTAAATGTTTTTATTGGTTTTTAGAGAGGGAGAGATATCCACCGGTTGCTTCCCATATGTACCCTGACAGGGGGATCAAATCAGCAACATGGGTATATGCCCTGACCAGGAATCGAACCAATGACCAATTGAGCCACACTGGTCAGGGCCTGCCATCTGTTTTTGAAAGACCCTGAGCTTAAAATGGTTGGGGGCAAATTTTTTGTTGCAACACTACAAATGTTACGAAATTCTCATGTCAGAGCCCGTAAAGTTTTATTGGAACATAGTAATGCTCACTTATTGCTATGTTGTCTATGGCTGCTTTTACACCACAACTGCAGAGGTGAGTAGTTACAACAGAGATTATGTGGTGTGCAAGCCTAAAATATTATCCTGCCCTTTACAGGAAGTTTGCCAACCCTCCTCTAGAATATTGCATAATAAAACTTTTTGCATTGGTGGAATTATTCTGAACTGTCCAATGGTAGTCACTAGATACTGACATGGAAAAACTGATTTTACTTAATCTTTTGTCAATTTAAATAGCCATATGTATTGCATAGCAGAGCTCTAGAAAATGAGAGTTTAGTTTTCTACCTGAAAAGAAAACCTCACTTCTATATCTTTCCTTTGCTCTCACACTACCACCACTGTCAACACTTCTGACACCTGCTTGGTTTCCCCAAACCAAGCAAATCTGGGTCACCAGCTGGGTTTCCTACAATTTAACTCAGTTCTGACACTTTCTACACCTAGAAACCATCAGATATCACAGGTTAAGGGCACATTCCCCAAGACTGTGCCATGCCCCTCCCACCTCCAAATTATAAGTCCAGTTATTACAGTACTTCTAATAGGTGTTTCTGGTGACCATCCCCCATTAGAAGAATTTCCTATCACTTGGGAAATTCCATGGGCTTTAGGAGCTCTGGTCAGGAACCAAAATTTTAAAAAGCTGAATATTAAACACATGATGCTCTTAGTGCTCTTATCATTTAGGAAATTACAAGTGTTTTAAGAGCTCTGGGGCAGGAACCAGGGGCAGAGACCAATATATATATATATATATAT
>NW_005370597.1:1631806-1676335 GCF_000412655.1 Myotis brandtii | reverse complement strand
TTCATACCCCCCATCTGAGCTGAAGCAAGTTAATTAGGACCTACATGACAAAAGGATTACATACACATTTGAGGTTCCGATGGAGCCAGGTTTCTCTGGTGAAGGCACCTAGAATTCAGAGAAAAGGAATGACAGGCTGTCCTTAACAGGGGTCCTTTTCTAACAGAAAAAAATTGTTTGGCCCCACTGGTGTGTCTCAGTGGTTGAGCAGCGAGCTATGAACCGGGAAGTCAGGGCACACGCCTGGGTTGCGGGCTCGATCCCCAGTATGGGGCATGCAGGAGGCAGCCCATTAAAGATTCTCTCTCATTATTGATGTTTCTATCTCTCCCTCTCTGAAATCAGTAAAAATATATTTTTAAAAAATTGTTCGCACCCAGACTAGGACTAACTCCACAGGAGGAGTTATTCCACTCTCTCAAAGGTGCAAAACACTGCCCAAAGGTACTCGGCCACAACACCAAAACAGTGCTTGGAGCCAGACCTCATTAAAGGCAGCGCTTGCTCTTCCAACAGTGTAACACCATCCAAGGCATCACACTAGCCTGGATAGCTGACAACCGCTGGATAATTCCTGAAACAGCTTTTTTATTTGTTTCAGATACCCTGGCACCCCAGGCAGAAGACATGGATACAAGTATCCCCATGAATTAAATGTTGACTACAAAACAGAGGCCTGGAAGCACTGATTGAAGACCATGCTGCCAAATCCTTTAAATGAATAGGAAACAAGAATCCCTTTGCCATGCCTTCAGTCATTTTATCCAACATTCAGAGAGTTTCTGCCATGTGCCAGGCACTGAGCTTGGGTTCTTGCAGTGAACAAGGTAAGATACAGTATCCTTTCCCTTATGGAATGTACAATCTCCCTATAAATTCCTCAGATGGAATGATACAGATAATCTCAAAGATGCTACATGCCTTCAGACCACAACTATCAAAATCCTACTCAGGCTGAATTTGTTGGGGACACATATAGGTGCCTTTGCCTCCCAATGTTTCCTGATGGACAACGACTAACAAAAGGCCCGACACATAGGCAATATTGGGATGAATAGGGACGTTTACCTGAAATTCCATACACAGACTGTCCACCTGCCACTAATTTCCTCTATTCAGGAGGGCCAAGGATGCCCAACTTTCAAGTCATCCTAAAAAGAAAAAAATTTCACTGTTCAACATCCCAGATTAAAACAGCAGCTCTTAAGGTGACACTTCTGTAGATGTAAATAGAATGCCACCTGCTATTTATAATTTGCTATATTTTTTTATATTCACAGGAATTATTTTACTTCCCATTATTTGCCTTTTTCTTGGCCATGTTACCATTAAAACTAACCATTCCTCAAACCCTCTAAATATCACTAGTTTTAAGACCCCATATATAAAAGGCATATTCACATCGAACATCTGAAGTATTCAAAAAAAAAAAAAAAAGCATTCAGCTAAGGGAATCCTTTTAAGGGGAAGCCAATTGATAGAACAAAACTAGCTTTGATAAATAACTCCCCCATCTCCCCAACATTCTCACCAGTTCCTCCTATGGAAACTAGGAAGTCACTTTTCACAGAAGCAGCAACTAAGTCAGCTCTAATGGATAATCCCCTGCATCACCCTGAGTGAAAAGTGTTTGCCTAGAACGGAGAATGATCTCTTCTCAGAAAATTAGCATTCCAAAACAAAATCATTACCAAGGGGGCTCAAGATTTACTGTTCCAAAAAGGCAACAACTCTGTTCACCGCTGAAATAAGAAACCACAAATATCTGGTCAGCCTAAACCAGTAATTATTACGGTTGTAGCTAGGCCAAGTGTCTAGAGCCCCTTAATCAATTGCTATTTTTATATTTTATTAATGAAGTAGAGAAGAATGCCCATAATTTTAAAGCAAATTCACATCAACATTTTCCTATAAGGCATTCTCATACAAAGTACAGCTATGAAATCCCTCCACAAAGGGATCATCCTGACTAGCTCTGTATGGTGGGGGAGTGGGAGCCATGACATTTTATTTCAGAGTAATTAGCAAAAATCCCATGTACTTCCTGCCTGTATAAGGCCCCCTGAGTACTTGGTAGCCTGACTTTTTCTCTCTACTTATACATCCCTTCATGGCTTGATTACTTTTTGTGTTTCCAATGTGTGATTCAAGTGACCTCATACTACCAAACCTATTGCACCAGAACCACTTAGAAAGGTCTGGATTTTTAGGTTTTTCCCTGCAAAGTCATGCTCTTACAGATTGGATAAGCACATATGCTGGCATCCTGGTATAGTTAACAACCAAGTTGGCATGAACCAGGCCCAGAATGCCAACCAGCTATGGGCTGCTGTTCTTCCAGCAGTGTAACACTTGCCTAGGTATAAGGCAACCTAGGCAGCTGCCTACAGCTGGGGCCAAAGGTAGGTGAATGCAGTTGTACTCACCTGACACTGCATCTGTCCAAAGTCCACAACTGCAATCAAAACACTCCAGGTTAGTCAGCCAATAGTTAGTGAACACTTGTGTGGGGTTCAAGACCCCAGGCCCCCAAACCCCGTAACTATGTGAGGCCTGAGCTACAGAAACAATAACAGGCAATAGAACAATTTTCCCTTGGTTAACGTTATTTTCACATGTTATTGTTACTTATGTCCCTCAGCAGTTCAACAGGATCAAATCAATGGTCTGGTCAATAAGTATCAGGAAACTTAATAGCCAATAAACAGCTGGCAAGTAACTTAAGTCTCTACCTCAGTCTCCTGATTTGTAAAATAGGAATGTTATTAATAGTACTCTGTATGCAAGGTGGATGGGAGACTTAAATGGAATATAAATTATGCTCATAGGATAATATCTGGTATAGAACAGGCACTCAATAAACACTTGCTGTTATCAGGAGTTACATTACAGTCAAGGAGATGATGGATACAAGTGAGTAGAAGGGAAAAGTCACCCTGGGAGGGGAAATTGGAAGGCTAGTTAAAACTAAGTTGAGGAGGGCCTTGATTGTTGGGTCTCTTTAAGAACTATAAAAGCAGTATTTCAGAAAAGTAATTGGTCTCAGTACTGGATGTGAAAGGAACTTGAGACAGGTTGACATTCCTGCCAAAGATCCTCGACTATTGGTTGAAAACCAAGATGTTTGCAAGAATGCTAATAAACATTCCCAACCAACTCACCCTTATAATTTACCTTTATTTCAGGTTAGTGTATCTAAGACCATACCTTTTCCCAGCCATCTCTAATTTCATTCCTAACCGCCTCTAAATGATTTAGAGCAAAAAGTAACTACAGGGGGCTTACTGTCTAGGTCAAAAAACTAATCCCTTTCAGGGCCTTGGGTTGAAGGAACTGCCGGAACTCCACCGGCCACGTGTTCCTCACCACCTTACCCAAGCCCCTGGCCCTCGTGCCTGGGGAGCTAGGCTCTCCACGACCAACTCTATGTGACTCTCCAGGGACAAGAGGGATGGTAGGAAACAAGGGGCGACCCTAGGGCTACGAACTCCCACAGTCTTTTCAAGATGCCCTCCAAATCCGGGGTCAGGAGGAAACGAACCCCAGTTTCGCCTCCTGCCTTGAAAGAAGCCTCCCCACCGCTGCCTCTTGTCCCGGCAGGTAAACCTCCAAGGCCTCCCCCGACTTGGTCCTTACTCACCGCGTGCCCGGAGCTCGGAGCTCGGAGCTCGGAGCTCGGCCGGGACACTCCAGTCCCCGCAGGGGCCGAGGAGGAAAGGGAAGCCGGGAGCCGAGGAGAGCCCCGCCCCGGGGAGGTTCCGGGGCGGGGCCCCAGTGGGCGAGGCCTGAAGTCCCGCCCAGGAAAGACCGAATTGGAAAAATGCGAATGCCGAGGCATAGATGAGCATACTCCTTATTGGACTTAGACCCCAGAAGAGAAAGGGTAGGAATTCTAACAAGGGCTGCATTTATTTGACTCTCATCCCCTTTGTTACTTATGGGTTGAAGGGGCGCTGGGTTTGGAGTTGCCAAGGAGAAAACCTGGTGTGTCCTGGTGCAGCCGTGTGTCCTGCCTACCCACGCTGAGCGCCCCCGGGACGCCGGTTCTTACACGTATGGCGCCTTTCCTTTCCTGCAGGCTCAACCTACGCTTTTCCCATCTCCCACGCAGATCCTCTTTCTGCCTTTCTCCAGCAGCGCTCTCACTCGGCTAATGGCTCGCCCACCCACAAAGGTCACCTTGGTTTTCAGAATCTCTCCAGGAGGTTTTCGGGTAGATTATGCTTGTCACTCACTCCTACAGCCTAACCCTGCGGGACTACATCCTGGCGCCTGCAGTGGGATCCTTAGCCGAGCTGCAGCAGCTAAAGAGCACTGGCTTTCCCTGCCAGACTTGCACCGTGGCACACTCAGCCAGAGAGGCCAGATTGCTCACCAAATTACCAGCATTTCCTTTGAACGTTAAAACTTCCTTCCCCACCTAGCTGAAGTCAGTATGATTCTATCCTGCTGAACAGCTGGTGAAGCTGGAGCCCAGAGGGGCAAGGGCTCAGCAGCAGTAATTCCTAAATCCATACCCCAAATTCTGGAGCCTCTTTCTCGCTGTCCCGCCCCCTCCATCTCCTATTCTACAGGCTCTGCTGATCTATCTCGGTGCCAGGTGAGCCACTGCCCTTGGCATCTGCCAACATGTTTTATTATCTTTTCTCAGCTTTTTCATAATGAAAAAAAATGTGCTTCCTGTGCACACAGACCGATAGAGCGTCGGCCTGCGGACTGAAAGGTCCCAGGTTTGATTCTGGTCAAGGGCATGTACCTGGGTTGTGGACACATCCCCAATAGGGGATGTGCAGGAGGCGGCTGATCGATGTTTCTCTCTCATCAATGTTTCTAACTCTCTATCTCTCTCCCTTCCTCTCTTTAAAAAATCAATAAAAATATAAAAAAAAAAAATGTGCTTCCTATGCACACAGACTTCTGCTGAGAAAGCCCAGAGCCCTAAATTGATTTTACAAGAGACCCTAGGCCAGAAGGCCAGAGAGCCACTAGAGAAGTGGCAAGCACAGATCCTCTCCAGTTTTGATGGGAGTTGGACACAGGCTGTGGTTGGAAAAAGGCTTACATAAATACAGTAATTAAAAAAGTCACATGAGCTGTGCTGGCTTGGTAGGCAGGAGCTCTGCTTTGCAGTTAAATAGGAATGTGGCTGAAGACTGCTGCCATAATCAATGCCAGCATCCGGCTGTCACAGTGTGTTCATAAAGGAGGGTTATGAGAGCTATAAAACTGGGCAGATTGGGTGGGTAATTGTCCTTCGGAGCTCTGCTAAAGGAGAAATTACGTTGGCATCTCATATATTTTGCTTTCATTCCTTCCAAACACACAAAATGGAGAAGGCAGAGCTATCCTGAGGATTCATGAAAAGGAAAGATGAGGTTTATGTGTATGCATGCATGTGTGCTTTAAAGAGACAGGAACTAATTGAGGCTAGGGAGAAACTAAGGCCTCAGTTAGAAGGACCAATGACTTGATGACAACTAGATTCACAGATTAGTCCAGGTAGAAGGCAGGATTGTGTTGAGGGAAGGCCAACCATTATGAGTAAGGCTGAGCTGTAGGCCATGTTCTCATGTTATATTAAAAAGATGGATACCTTTTTTTAGGAATAGGCCATGCAGTGTCCTTAGTGGAAAACCTAGATTATGATTTTTTCATTTTCTAGTTTTAAAAAAAGATTTTTCTTACTCAACTGTAAATATATATATATCTCAGGACCTTTCAGTCCACAGGCTGACGTTCTTGCCACTGAGCCAAACTGGCTAGGGCTTTTATTCAAACTTCTTAACCTCCATCCTTTTAATTCTGAATTCATTTTGGTGAGTTGATTTATATGGTCTTTTACCTATAATATCAACTACTTTTTTGCTTGTTTCTTATTCTTGAAGACAAGATTGTTACAAATAATAACAAAAAAGAAAAGGAAAAATTCCAGAAAAAAGTGCAACCAGATAAAAGGCAAAGGATTAGGGTAGGCCCTTAGTTCTGAGTTTGGCTTCATAATGGAAAGGTTGGCCCCAAGGGACACTAGGTCCCCAACCTGCTTTCCCACTTTTCACTTTCTCCTCCATTTTATCCTCTTCTTGCTTCCTTCCTTGATGCCTTTTGTTCTTTCAAAAAATATATATATATTATTTATTTCAGAGAGGAAGGGAAAGGAAGAGAGAGAGATAAACATCAATGATGAGAGAGAATCATTGATTGGCTGCCTCCTCCATGCCCCAAACTGGGGATCGAGCCCTTAACCCGGGCATGTGCCCTGACTGGGAATTGAACTGTGACCTCCTGGTTGTGACCTCCTATGAAGGTTGATGCTCAACCACTGAGCCACACCAGCTGGGCCCTTTTGTTCTTAAGACTGTCCTTTTCCTCTCCTTCCTGAACAGGAACCACCAGTAGAGAAATATTTAATAATTGTTCTGTCACACTCAATCAACAATTTTTAAGTAATCATTTGTGTGGGTATCACAAACAGATGTAAAGGGGTAGATTGTGCATTCCCCATACTTTCCCTCCCTCATGATTGACTCCCTCATAATTATTTGGTTCAACATTTATAGTGTACCTACTGTGTAAAAGGTATATAAACCTGAAAGAGCCAGAGTCTCTTCATTCCCTCCAATGGTTGAAATTAAATTATTAATATAATGCCCTCCATATAAACAAGTACAGCTCTTTACAAGATAGGCAATGTGGTACAAAGAATAGTGGCAGGGCATCCTGGGATTCTAAACTCCCTCTATAGCATTTAGGGAAACATCATGGTGACATCAGCTAGAGCAAAACCAATTCCCAACCTTCTTGATGTTGAGCAAGTTCCAAGACTTGGCTTCCTCCTCACATGCCTCCAATCACCCCTTCATTTGGTTTCTAGACTCAGTTAGTCTATTTCTATACCCCTCATTTTCTCACCATCCCCAGCTCCACAATGTCCAAATTGGCCCTCTATTACTGAAACCATTTGCTGGAAATTCATTAGCTGAACACATGGGAAATTACAGAGGAGATTTCACTTGTCACTTAGGCTCAAATATAGAAAGTAATTTTAAAAGGACACTGGCGAGAGGCTATATTTATCTTGCTTGTTTGTGCTGAGTTGTATCTTACTGTCTTTCATTCTCTTTCTGGCTACCTCACTTCTTCCTTGCTTGTTTTTAAAATAAATATTCACCTTTTAACCTTTGTCTCGGGTTCTCTTATCTTGCTTTATAGAACTTGAGACACTAGGCACTAGGAGGGATACAGTAATGAATAAGACAGACATGGTCCTTACCATGATGGAGATTACAGTCTGATGAGGCAGGTGAACATCAGGTAGAGTGAATTCAGATTTGATCACAGGAAAGCCTTAACAGAGTTAATTGCACCTTTCTGATGCTAATTTACCCTGCAGTAAATGGTCATGAAAAAATAGCCAGAATCTTAGCATGTTTGTGGGGTTAGGTAATAAACGAAATATATTCCAAGAATGCAAGGAAACTAAGACCTAGATTTCTGTGTGATATATACAAGTCTCCTGCGTAGGGAGAACATGGATTTGGGAGTCAGATGTGGATCTGATTCTAACTTCATCACTTACATATTAGCTGTTTGACTTTAGGCAGGTAACCTGAGGGGGAATGGAAACCTGACCCTCTGGTTCGTGGGCCAGTGCTCAACCACGGAGCCACACCAGCCAGACCAGAATCTTTTTTTTTTCTTTTTTTGTATAAAGCATTTAATTTATTGGTCTTTGGGGGAATCTGATGCATCACCAGGTGCATTACAACTGAGCCATTAATCTCGTAGCTTCGTCAACATTCACTGGTCTGTTTTCCTGACTCGGCTGAAGAGCCAGCTGTTTCTGCAGAGGTTCGAGGGAAAGGCCTTGAGAGAAGTGAGCAAGCTCCTTCTGTATGTTCACAAAAGCTTCATTCATTCTTTTAATTTTTTCAACGTTCTTAATGATTATCTTCTTAAGATTCGTGGTAACTAGTTTTGCTTTACTCTTCCCCTTAAAGTGTTTTTGACTGGCTACGTGAAACACATTCCTGGGCTTCTGCCCTTTCCATTTGTTCTTGGCCATTGTCTCTCACCAGGCCGACCTCTCACCAGGCCGACCTCACACCCTCACGCGGCTGCTCCCAGAATCTTTTTTTCTAAAAGTAGCTGTTTGGACTGAGCTTAGGCAGGCATATCTTGAATTCAAGAATAAACCTGCCAACCTCTTCATGTCCCATTTAGCCTAGGGAATCTTTATGAGAGGAATTGCTAAATTCTTTTTCTTTCCAAGCCAGGCATGCTCTGGGGAGATGAATGCTGCCAAGAAGGCTCATTGCTCACAAGAAAAGGAAAAATGGCAGCTGCCATTTCAGGCACTTAATAAGTACACTAAATTGAGAAGCTGCTGATTTGTTTTACCTGGTTCCTCCTTCCTGATAAAGAAGAAATCTCTTCAATCAGAGGTTCTTTGAAGATGAGATGGAAGGCTGAGCTTCAACTGCAGAAAGTGGCAGAGGCAACATTCAAAGGAATAAGCCAGCTCAGCTAGCTCAGCGGTCAGCACCAAAATTCCTGGATTCCCAACCTCCTCTCCACCCCTAGGAAATTTCAGGTTGCCTTTGTTCTGCAGAGTTCTTTTCAAAGGGGATGAGTTTAGTTGTCCTTTACTCCTTCACCATCCTTTTCCTTTCTTTTTTAAGAAAAATTTTTTAAAATATATTTTTCATTGATTTTTAAAATAATAATCTCACTTTACAGATGAGTAAAACTGAGGCTCAGAGAGGTTACATGCCTGACTTACAGTAACATAGCTAGCCAGCAAGCAACAAAGCCAGGTCTTCTCATTGTAACTCTAGTCTCCCTGCACTGCCTTGCTCTGCATTTAAATATAATATGTATGTGACATCATAATATGGCATGTGATATATGATATGGAATATAGAAGACATGCATACTATATTTGGTGAATTATGACATTCATTTTTCTCACTCAGTAAATATGTATTACACATCTATTATGTGCTTATCATTATTCCAGGTGCTGGGGATAGGGCAGTGACAAAAATAGACAAAAACACAAATTATTGCCTTCATGGAGCTTATTACATTCTAGTGGGGGATAGAGACATAAGATAATTATGTAAACTGTATTTTATTATGTATGTTATCATAAGGGCTAAGACTAAAAATAAAGTAGAGAAAAGGATAGGCAGATGTGGCAGTTGCAGTTTAAGGGTGCAGGAGGATCAAGGAAAGCTACACTGAAAAGGCTACATGTGAATAAAGACCTGAAGGAGATAAGGGAGTGATCATGTAGAGGGGTAGCTGGGAGGGGGCAGCAGCAGAGAGAAATGCATATTCAAAAGTCCTGAGGCAAGAGTGAGCCTAGGGTGAGGCTAAGCTGGGGAGAGAATGGGATGGTAAAAGATGAGGTTAAAGAGACTGAGAGGTTGGGATCCAGATGCCAGATCTCATAAGGAAATGAAGTGATATAATGCAGATGATATGCCATGATGTAATAATACCATGACAGTTTATTATGTTTTTCCATAACAAATTACCCCCAAACTTTAAACATTTATCTCACCCAGTTCCTGAGAGTCAGGAACTGGGAGCAGCTCAGCTGAGCTGACTCAGGGTCACTCAAGAGGTTGCAGTCAGGCTGTCTGCTAGGGCTTCAGCCATGTGAAGGCTTGCCTGAGGCCCTGCCTCCCAGCTCATTCATGTGGCTGTTGACAGAGGCCCTCACTTCCTTACCACATGAGCCTCTCCAAAGGAGTTTCATGACATGGCAACTGCCTTCCCCCAGAGCAAGTGATGTGTGTGTGTGTGTGTGTGTGTGTGTGTGTGTGTGTGTGTGAGAGAGAGAGAGAGAGAGAGAGAGAGAGAGAGAAGAAAGCCAGTGTCTTTTATAATCTAATCTTGGAAGTTACATACCATTACATCTGTCATATTCTATTGGTCACACAGATAAACCCTTGTACTATGTGGGAGGGGACCCTTTTTGTGAACGAGAAGCATCCTGCCTAGTCTAAAAAAATGATCACAGGGAACAGAGCATTTGTTCTGTCTCTCAGACCCACTACTGGTTCTGTCCAGAGATGAAGACATGGCTCTCCTGAGACCTAAGCAGGCCTCTTGCTCAAGTCTGGCAAGGCTCCCCCTTGGTTTTGCAACCAGAGTCAGCCAATTTCCTAAGTTGAGCAGCAGATGGCATCACAGCCTCAGGAGCAAGCAGCTGAGGCTGCTGGCAAGAGCAGCAGCCCTATTAGCAACTGAGGCTTGTGCTGGGCATCAGGGAGCTCCTGGGTGGTGGGAGCCTCCCCGGCTCCCAGCTCAGGGAAGTTTCTGTGTTGTGCTTGCAGATTGGGTATCTCAGAGAGCAGAGCCTGGAGCCCCAGTTAGGAAACATGACAAACACAGGGTCTTTTCTATGGTCTTTTCTGAGAAAGATGAAAATCAGAGATTGCCGTACCCAGAGCAACTGTTTTTTCATCACTGCCTGTCCTTTACTCACAAGGGTCTGATGGAGTATATCCTGGTTTGGAGGCTGGCAGGTCCCCTGCAGAAGCTTCTTGGGGTGACTAGATGGCACCAGAGACAATTTTTGGCATCAGAGGGCTCTGAAAACCATCTAGGGAATCCCTTTTTTTTTCCTTTTCCCCTCCAGTGACCCAGAAGAGGAGCTATACCCAGAGCCGTCTCCCAGCAACACAGGCAGGGTTCAGTCCTGCAGACCTTCTATTTGTGCCTCAGTCTCCTTCCCTGTCCTTGTATTTCTGACTCCTGCTCTCTGTTCTACCTTTTCTCTCTCCTTCCTTTTTCCCCTGTCATCTCTGTCCATTTATGTCTTTCCCTCTGTGGATCTCTCTTTCTCTGCCCCAGAGAAAAGAAGAAAGCTAGTTACCACACTGCCTTGGCTGTAGCACCATTGCCTATCTTTAGGGACTCGGACCCTTCCCACTAGGCCTGCCTTCCCACCCTTATTCCCTTCCTTCCTGCTGCTGCTGCTTGATGGTTAGTCCCAAGGAGACCTGGACAAAGGGAGGAGGTCTAGAGGTCACTGAGAAAATATACTGGAGTCTGTGCTCCTTGCTTTGTAGCTGTGGAAAGGAAAGCCTGCAGGGGCTTCTCGGTATGAATTAGATTCACTGAAGCTCTGGCTCACTACGCACCCATCTTTGCCCCTAGAATGTGAGCTTGAAGGCAGGATTCTTTCTACCTCATTCACTGCTGCATTTACAGTCTCTAGTACTCAATAAATATTTGTGTGTTTTTATTTTTGTTTATTGATTTTAGAGAGAGACAGAGGAAGAGAGAGAAAAGAAAGAGGGAGAGAGAAACACTGATTTGTTGTTCCACTTATTTATGCATTCATTGGTTGCTTCTTGTATGTGCCCTGACCGGAGATGGAATTAGCAACCTTGACATAGTGGGACGACTCTCTAACCATCAGAACTACCTGGCCAGGGCCTTAATAAATATTTGTTAAAAATAATGAGAGGACGGATGGAAGGATGAATGCTGAGCTCTGCATTAGGCACTGGAGTACAAACATTAGCATCCCAATTCGTAAGGAGAGAGGGACACTCAGAAAAGCAATCATCTATCATCCAACATAGTGACTATGAGGATGGCAGTTGTAGAAGCTGCAGTGGGTGCCTGAGTCTGCACTGTGAAGACAGGGAAGGCTTTGTTCACTCACTACTTTAACAATTATTTATGGAGAACCCACCAGTACCAGACTCTGGGTTATAGTGGGAAATAAGGTAGGCTTCCAGTTGGGTGTGGGAGTAAATAAAAAGGTAGTTAGTAACAAAGAGGATAAATGCTGTCCTGGGGAAATAATAGACAGTGGACGCAGAGAGCAGAGGCAGCTCGCCCAGTATGGGGGATTCTGGAAGGTACAGTGGTGAGGTGAGTTTAGGCTGAGATCTGCCTGCAAGGTTAGTGAGTCAGCTGGGGAAAAAGGCAGGAAAGAGAGTTCCCGGCTAAGGGAACATCATGTAAGGTCAAGAGAGAATGGCAAGTTTCAAGGAATTGAGTAACAATTGAGCAAGAGGAGTGGGTGGGAGTGGGGTAGAAGAACCGCCAAAGCCAGGTTAAAAAATTATGCCTTTACCTTGAGGGCTTGGGAAACCATTGACAAATTTTAAGAAGGGAAGTGATAAGATCAAATTTGCATTTTATTTTATTTATATTTAAAATGTTTTTATTGATTTTTAGAGAGAAAGGGAGAAAGAGATAGAAACATCAATGAGAGCAAAACAGATTGGCTGCCTCCTGCACATGCCCTACTAGGGATCAATCCCACAACCAGGCATGTGTCCTGATTGGGAATCAACCTGGTGATCCTTTGGTGCAGGGGACCATACCCAACCAACTGAGCCACACTGGCCAGGCACGTTTGCATTTGAGAAAAATTACTCTGGGTACAGTGTAGGAAATGGATGGTGTAGGGCCAGAGTGGCAGTCTAGAGACCAGTGAGGGAGTAGTTCAGGCAAGAAATGGTGGCCTGAATGATAATATCGGTGGGGCTAGAGGTCATGTTTGAGTCGAGACTGAGGATAATTAGTTTTCCTGTTGAAAACTTGGGGGAGAGAGGATGCTGGCATTCCAGAGAGAGAAAATGCATACCCAAAGATTTCAAGAACTTGGCATGTTCTGGGAAGCATATGTAGTTATGTATTTTTAGCTTGTAGAGAGGGCAGAGGGGTAGTCGTGGGAGATGAAGTAGGGAGGAGCTAACCTTTGCTGATGAGCCTTCTAATCCCAGGGTGAGACCAGACCTCTTTTGTTAGAGTTGGGAAGACAGGGGAAATCATCCTCTACAGACACCTGAATTATCTGGAGGGTTTCCAGAGGGTTCTGGTCCATCCAGGCATTTTCTGATCAAATACATAACCTGAAAGACAAAGGCAAATAGTATCTAAGGAAGTGAAGGTGGATGTGGGAACTGGAGGAAGCAAGTGGACCAAGCGAGGGAGTCTGGAGATGGGAAGGGGCTGCCTGCTAAGCACAGAGAGGTGAGCAAGGCTGAGTGAGATGGGTCCCATCAGAACCTGGAAATTCCTCCTCCAGAATTGTCCAGTCTCTTCACTCACTCTTCTTTGTTCTGTCTCCAGACCTCAAAGGCCTCCTACAGATATCTAATTTTTTTTCTCCAAAAGAGAAAACAACTAGTGTAATGTTTAAGAAAATGGGCTCTGCTTCTTTCTTGATTTGTAACTTAGAGCAAATCACTTACTGGAGTTATTTTCCTCACCTGTGAAATGGGGACAGTAATAATGTCTACCTCATAAGTGCTGAAAGGTTGAAATGAGGTAATGTGAACAGAAAGTTTACCTAGTGAAGGCTCTCAATAAATCTTTGGTGTTATTAAGATTTTGCTATGAGCCAAATGGGGTGGTGGGGGTGAGGGTGGGGTAAGGTGAGGGGAGAGAGAGAGAGAGAGAGAAAGAATGAGAGAGAAAGGGATGTAAATGAGGAAGGCTGAGTGGAAGGGAAGTGAGTTCCAACCTGTGCAGAATTCTTCAATGGCTTCCATGGCCTGTGGGGCAAAATCTTACAAAGTCTGGTTCCTGCCCCTGTTCTGCTTCATCTGCCACTGCTCCCAACCTCACTTTACAGACTAAACATGACACTACCATCTGTGATTTCAAGAGCATGCAGGTTCTTCACACCTTACATGAGCTGCTCTTGTGGAGACAAAAATGGACCCTCAAACCTGCCTTCATATCAAATATCAGGAAGCTTCCAGAGACATGGAGCAGATGTTGGGAAGAGGCTCAGGGTGAGTACATTGTGAGGGGGATAGGGGACAAAAGGGGAGAGAGCAGAGAAAGGTAGCATGGCTCAAATAAATGGCATTTGACATAGCACAGTAGCTCCTCAATTAAAATCGTTTCGTCATAACATTGATGAGATGCCATAGGAACTTAACTCTTGTTTATATCAATTACCCTATGGTAAAATTGGTTTCATTATTCATTGTTTTGCCAGAAGTCACAGAACCTATCAGCAGGCCAATGGACATGCTTGTTTGGATAGTGAGGCTAAGACTGAAGGAGAGGCAGAAAAGGGGAGATGTTTAGGGGAGTCCCAGCATCTATCTGGCCTTTTACACCCTCCCTTGTTTTCTTTCTCCTTCCTTTAGGGTTCAAGTTCCCTGGAAGGGAAATGCAAGCCTGGGAGTATTACGTAGAGACTTATTTGTTCCTTTTAGGAGCTAAGGCCCCATGATACAAAGGTCCCATGACTATGCAACATGGTGTGGAAAGTAAAGACTTGTGCTGGAGGGTTGTGGGAGCCTACAGGTGCATGTAGCTAACCTGGTCTGCTATGCCACAGGGGCTGCTGTGAGGATTATAGGAATTAATACATGGAAGCACTTAATGCAGTGCCTGGCAGAGAGAGCTCTCATCACTATTATCCTAGCGTGGGCAGGGCCTGTTTCTCCGAGGAAGTTTGGTTACCTTCATTGGATTGTGCTCTCTTAGAAGAAAAGGGCTATTATCTATCTTGTTTTCTGTTATATAGACAATACCATATCATACTGCCTGGCATAAAATCACTACACATTTGTTGGATAGATGGATTAATAAATTCCCATTTTCCCAATAAAGAAACCAAGGCTGAGAGTTTAGGGGATTAAAACTATCCAGCTAAGTTAGTGGCAGAGCAGGAACTGATATCAAAGCCTCCTAATCAGAAAGATGCAGGCCCAGAGATTATTATTTTTTTCTTAATTGACTTCAGAGAGGGAGGAAGAGGAAGAGAGAGAGAAAAACATCGGGATCATTGATCAGTTGCCTCCTGCACGCCCCACACTGGGGATCAAGCCTGCAACTTGAGCATGTGCTTTGACCGGGAATCAAACCATGACCTCCTGGTTCATAGGTCAACACTCAACCACTGAGCCACACAGGGATTCTTAGAGCTCAGTCCCAATGCCCCTGGAGCCCATCTGTTCTCTGATACAGGTGGATGGAATGGTGGGATGTGGTGAGAAGAGGTCCAGACAGGCCTTTGATAACACCTTAAGTGGATTCAAAAGGAGCCCTGTGCCTGTGACTCTCCTTACTCTCCCAGCTTCTCCTGACCAGCTACGAAGGTGAGAGCCTGGCACTCACTCAAATGACCTCTGAATCTTTCTCACCCCACTATTATGGGCTGCCCCCCAATCATTCCATCCCTTTCACCACTAAATTCTTGACGGCTGAGAAAGCCAGCCTTCCTTCCTTCCTTCCTTCCTTCCTTCCTTCCTTCCTTCCTTCCTTCCTTCTTCTTTCCCTAAAGCTCTCCTTTTCTTCCTGTCTCTTCCCCTGTAATTAGTTCCTCTCTTTCTAGATTGCAGATCTTGCTGCTTCCTCTTCCCCTTCTTTTCTTCCTTTCCTATCTCCCTTCATAAGCCTTGCTCTTTCCTCCTAAATTGAAGGGCGGTAATGTAGTAAAATAAATTGCTGTCTGTCAACAGAATACATTTCTACTGTATTCATTCCCATGCAGAGAAGATTTATCCGGGTCCCTCACCCTGCACTATTATGTCAGAATACATTTCTACTGTATTCATTCCCATGCAGAGATTTATCCGGGTCCCTCACCCTGCACTATTATGGAAATGTGGTAATCCAGTGAAAATATGATCTCTGAGGAGTCTGAGGATAAAGTCACCATAAAAACTATCAGTTTCACACTGGGGTTTGGGTTTGGTTAACTCACTCACTGCCTTGTCTGCCTCCTATTTTTCTCCCTCTTGGGGAAAACTGGACAGGTGGTGACAGCTTATGAAAGATGCTTTCTGCCCCCTTAGGTCCTCAGAGGTCAGCTGGAGGATCAAATGGTTGTAAAGTGCCCGAGGAATTATAAAGTGCTACATAATTTAAGGATGTTATTATTTCTATTTCATGTGGGTCATCTCTGTGCCTCTTCTGTGTGACAGATGTCTACTCTGTCTGCAAGCCTGGACTAACCCCACACTTGGGCGTCTGGACTCCTTCTGCCAGCTTGTAACTATAAAGAATACTCTTTCCCCCTCTTTCTAGGTTGCTTCTGGGCACCCCAGAATCACATTGATGTTTGTTTGTCCTAGGAGTTTAATAGGAAGTTAGATTTTGAGGGGGACAAGAATCCTCTGAATAGCCCTCCACATTCTCACCCTCAGGAGTGAAGTGGGGCAGGTTTACAAGAGCCATGGGTAATAGGAAGAAGGCTAGGGTCAAAGCTAGTCTTCAGGGCAGCTGTACTGAGGGCCTCAGGATTGCTTGTGCTGTCCTAGATTCCTCAGAGCTGTGCTACACTGCCCCCCATTCCCAACATGCAGATGAGTCTGGTGGTTAAGAGTCCAATATCTGGGTCCTGGGTTTGAGCCCCAGTCTGCTACTCTCAAATTATTTCCCCTCATTAGAAAATGGCAGTAATAATACTATCTGCCTCATAGAGTTGTTGAAGTAATAAATAAAGCAAAGTTTGTGAGGCACTTAGCATGTAGTAACATAATTTTGTTGTTATTGTTTTGTGTTTTTAAAAAAATATATTTTTATTGACTTTAGAGAGGATGGGAGAGGGAAAGAGAGACAGAAACATCAATGATGAAAGAGAATCACCAATCAGCTGCCTCCCGCACGCCCACCACCGAGGATCAAACCCACAGTCCCATCAATGATGAAAGAGAATCACCAATCGGCTGCCTCCCGCACGCCCACCACCGGGGATCAAACCCACAGTCTGGGCACACGCTCCCGACCAGAATTGAACCCAGGATCCCTTAGTCCACAGACCGATGCTCCATCCACTGAGCCAAATCAGCTAGGGCTTGTTGTTTTAAGTGTTGCTCAGAAGGCTTTCTACATCATGGGCCCTGACCCTCAAAGACCTGGCCATGGATGGGGATACAGACCTTGCCTAGCCACCTCCTCCAGGAAAGAGCCTATAGGTCTGGGTTGTGCCTGCTTCCCTTGGGCTTAGGCTGTTTCAACCTAGCTGCTCCTGGAGACTGGAGTTAAGAGACTGGAGGAGGCAATGGAAAGGCAAGAAGAGTCTTGGGGAGGTGGGTGTCTCTTACGTAGAAATTGCAAGAGTCAGAGCTGAAAGTAGGGGAGGTAGCGGGGGTGGGGGGAGGAGGGAAGAAGATAGGATGTCTCTAAACTGCCAGAATCTGGATGGGACTACAGCTCTAGGGTCCTGGCACTTTCTGCCACCCCCAGTCTTGGGGATGAGTCAGTAGAGGGAGGAATGATGGAGGTGTCATGCTCCGCCTACAGAAATCAGGCTGTTCCCCAAAAGAGGGCTGGTGGGAGGGAGAAAGAGATGCAGAGGCTTAGGGGCTGAGAAGAGCTAGGAACAAGCGGAGACAGGAGGCACTCCTAAGACTCTGCTCACCTATTGAGAGACCAGGGAGGCAGGCCCCATCTCCTACCTCTTGTGCCAGCATCACTGCCCATCCTGGCCAAGAGTAATCAATCCACAACTGCTCTTGACTTCTGCCTCTGTCTGTGCTGGGTTGGCTCTATTCAGTTTTCTCCACAAGAGAGTGCTTCACATGATTTTGGTCACACACAGTGGGGGAGGGGACAAGGGTTCATTAGTCCCGTTTCACCTGGCCAACTCTTAAAGCAGTGATGGCGAACCTATGACACGCGTGTCAGAGGTGACACGTGAACTCATTTTTTTGGTTGATTTTTCTTTGTTAAATGGCATTTAAATATATAAAATAAATATCAAAAATATGTCTTTGTTTTACTATGGTTGCAAATATCAAAAAATTTCTATATGTGACACGGCACCAGAGTTAAGTTAGGGTTTTTCAAAATGCTGACACGCCGAGCTCAAAAGGTTCACCATCACTGTCTTAAAGCCTCCCTCTGCCCCTGAGCAACTTTTCTGTGATTCTATTTCCTTCCTTCCTTCCTTCCTTCCTTCCTTCCTTCTTTCCTTTCACTCTCTCTCTCTCTCTCTCTTCTCTCTCTCTCTCTCTCTCTCTCTCTCTCTCTCTCTCTCTCTCTCTCTCTCTCTCTCTCTCTCTCTCTCTCTCTCTCTCTCTCTCTCTCTCTCTCTCTCTCTCTCTCTCTCTCTCTCTCTCTCTCTCTCTCTCTCTCTCTCTCTCTCTCTCTCTCTCTCTCTCTCTCTCTCTCTCTCTCTCTCTCTCTCTCTCTCTCTCTCTCTCTCTCTCTCTCTCTCTCTCTCTCTCTCTCTCTCTCTCTCTCTCTCTCTCTCTCTCTCTCTCTCTCTCTCTCTCTCTCTCTCTCTCTCTCTCTCTCTCTCTCTCTCTCTCTCTCTCTCTCTCTCTCTCTCTCTCTCTCTCTCTCTCTCTTTCTCTTTTTGTCTTTTACAAAATACCCAATCCCTCAGCCTTCTCCCTCCTCAAAGTCAGGGACTTCTTTCTCTGTCCTTGGAGCTCAACCAAAAGTTAGGCATATATGTATGGATGTGGCTTTGGCCCACAAACACTGTTTCTTCTTCTTCCATTCTCTAGTTACTCCTGGTCCTTGACTCTTTTTTATGGTTTTCATTTAGTGAGCACCAACTATGTGCCAGGTGTCTTTACAAGATAATTTATTTAATCCTCATGATGACCTAATGCACATTTTTGCAGATGAGAAAATGAGCTCGCTCAGTGAGGTTAAGTAACTTGTCCAAAATCACAGTCAACAGGTGCTAGAACTGACATTTGCCAGCAAAGCCCTCAGACCTTGTTTTAAGAATAATATTATTCTTTTTGTTGTTGTTGTTGTTAATCCTCACCTGAGGATATTTTTCCATTGATTTTTAGAGAAAGTAGAAGGGAGGGGGAGAGACAGAAAGAGAGAAACATCGATGTGAGAGAGGCAGATCAATTAGTTGCCTCCCATAGGAGCCCTGACCAGGGCCGGGGATCTAGCCTGCAACTGAGGTATGTACCCTGGAATCAATCTTGGGACCCTTCAGTCCGTGAGCCAACGCACTATCCACTGAGCCAAACTGGCTAGGGCTAGAATCATATTATTCTTTTAAAATACAATAATCAGACTTTTTGGTTGTAACAATTACATGCAGAATTTTTAGTAAATTTTTGAGTTGCCCATTGCTAGCTATATATATAATCTTTATTGAAATACTAGAGGCCTGGTGCACAAATTCGTGCACGGGTGGGGTCCCTCAGGGTGGCCTGTGGGGATTGGTCCAAAACCCACAGTCCAACGCCGCCTGCTGCTTCTGCCTGCCACTCGTGCTTATCCCAGCCCTGCTCTGCCTGCTGGGGGCTTTCGCCCAGTCAGCCCCGATCGGGAGATGTTTTCACTGCATGAGCTCTGCATCTGGCGTCCACCCAAGGAGGGGTGGGGGTGGGGTCCTGGGATGCAATAGGCCCTCCGGGTAGGCAGTGGGATGACCTTGCCGGCCGGGGATCCGGATCCGTTCCATTGATGTTCGCGCCAGTTGTCAGGAGCCACCTGGCAGCCGCTTTTATATCCTTTCTTCCTTGAAGAGTGTCTAGAGAGGGGAAGCGGCTGTGGTGCTTGAGGCTAACTTCCAGGAAGCCAGTGGTGCTGTCAGGATCGTGCTGGTGGCGCCAGTCCGTTGGTGCCTGGCCATTCTCCGGAGATTGTACCTGCAGGACTACTGAGGGAGTGAGTGGCTGCTGCCCAGCTGGTGGGCTGCCGGGACAGGTAGGTCAGCTGAGTGTCACTCTTGCTGTGGGAGTGCACTGACCATCAGGGGCAGCTCCTGCATTGAGCGTCTGCCCCCTGGTGGTCAGTGTGCATCATAGCGAGTGGTCGGCCAGTTGTTCGGTCATTTGGTAGCTTGGTCGCTTAGGCTTTTATATATCTAATTAGTGTAGATAATGTACATACTATACAATTAATTTAAAATGCATAATTCATTGTTTTTTTTAGTGTATTTCAGAGTTGTGCAACCATCACCACAATCAGTCTTAGAACATTTTTATCAACCCAGAAAGAAACCCCATACCCTTTTGGAGTCAGTTCCCATTCAACCCTCAGCCTTAGTGAACAATTTCAATCATCCTTTCGCATTTAGAAGGAGGGAGTTAAGTTCACTTCTCCAATCTATATCCCCAGCTCCCATTGCAGGACTCTCTCACCAGCTCTTAGGAAGCTATAGGAAGCTAAAAGCCACAGGCAGGAAAACTTTCTACTAATCTATTTTCTGTTTCTATAGATTTGCCTATTCTGGACATTTCCTATAAATGGAATCATACATATGTGGTCTTTTGGACTGGCTTCTTTCATTTAGCGTAATGTTCTCAAGGTTCATTTATGTTGCAACATTTATCAATACTTCATTTCTTTTCATTGCCAAACAATATTTAATTAATATTAAAGAAATGGAGTAATAATATTCCATTGTATGGATATTGTTTGAATACACCATATAATATCACATTATATTTACCCATTTATCAGTTGATAGGAATTTGGATTGCTTTCACTTTATGACTGTTATAAATAATGTTACTGTGAACATTCATGTATAAATTTTGGTGTGAACACCTGTTTTAAATTCCCTTGGGTATATATCTAGGAGTGGAATTGCTGGGCCATATGGTAACTCTATGTTCAACCTTTTGAGGAAATGACAGACCGTTTTTCAAAGCAGCTGCACCATTTTCAATCCTACCAGCAATGTATAAGGGTTTCAATTTCTTCACATTCTGTCCAACACTTATTGTTATCTATCTTTTTTTAATTATAGCCATCCTAGTGGTGTGAGATAGTGACTCACTGTGGTTTTATTTTTCATTTCTCTGATGACTAATGATGTTGAACATCTTTTTATGTGCTTATTTCCATTTGCATATCTTTCTTAGTGAAATGTCTATTCAGATCCTTTGTGCATTTTTAAATTGGGTTGTCTTTTTATTGAGTTGCAAGAATTCCTTAGATAGCCTACTTTCAAGTTCCATATCAGATATATGATTTGCAAATATTCTCTCCCATTTTGTAGGTTGTCTTTTCACTTTCTTGATGGTATACTTACAAAAATATTTAACATTAATGAAATCCAATGTAGCTTTTCTTTTTTTGGTAGCTTGTGCTTTAGTTGTCATATCTAAGAAGAATTTGCCTAACCCAAAGCCATGAAGATTTACTCTTATATTTTCTTCTGAAAGTTTTATAGTTTTAGCTCTTACATGTAAGTCTATGATTTATTTTGAGCTCATTTTTATGTATGGTATGAGGAAGGGGTCCAAGTTCATTCTTTTGCATGTGTATATCCAGTTTTCCCAGCATTCTTTGTTGAAAAGACTCTTTTTTCACCATTGAATTATCTTGACATCTTTGTTGAAAATCAATTATCAATCTGAGGGTTTACTTTGGAGTCTCAAGTCTATTGCATTGATTTACATGTCTATCCTTATGGCAGTAACACCCGGCCTTGATTATTATAGATTTGTAGTAAGTTTTAAAATCAGAAAGTGTGAGTACTCCAACTTTATTCTTCTTTTTTAAGATTGTTGTGCTATTCTGGGTCTCTTGCATTTCCATACGATTTTTTTTAGGATTGTCTTGTCAATTTCTGCAAAGAAGCCAGATGGAATTTTGTTAGGAATTGTGTTGAATCTGTAGATCAATTTGGAGGAGAAAGCACTTGCTCTTAACCAGGACATTGTACCAGCTATCAATCCCAATGCAAAAGGAGATAGGAGGAGCATACGGAGGAGAGAGAAAGGGGGAGGGGTAGCAAAAGGAGAAGGAGAAAGAGAAAGGAGAATAAAAGGAGTAGGCATACATATGGAGCAAGTGGGAATGAATCTAGATGTAGGGAGGGCCCAGGCCAATCAAGAAGCCAAATCTTGGGAACACTAAATTCTTCCCTACCAGATACATCTTCCATTAACCAATTTCCATCCATATGTCAATAAATGGTACAGCTTCTTTCTTCTCAAGATCATTGCTTCCTTTCCCCTAGGATTTCTTCCAAATACCTGGAGGTTATTGAATGTCTTATATGCCTTGATTTGTGGGATTTAATGAAAGCTCCCTGTCGAAAAGCTCCATGTCTCAAAAGTGGAAATAAATGAATCTCATCCACACACCCCTTTCTGCAGTAAGAAGAGTTATAGCCCCTTCTTGGTGAATAGCAGGGAAGTTGGCCTGCCTTGGGGCCTCTGGCATATGGAGGGTGTGCCTGGGTCTCCAAAGGTGCTCTGAGGTTTGCAATGGGGTAAGGAATGGGGTGACACTTTTTTTATAGCTTAATGATCTGGCTAACTCAGTTAGGTCCAAAGTGTGTTACTACAATCATACTTTCTGTACCTCACCTAGACCATCTTTCTTGCTAAGAGCTGGTGAAAGAGTAAGAATATGGGAGCTGGGGATATAGGCTGGAGAAGTAAACTTAACTCCCTCCTACTAAATGGGAAAGGATGATTGAAATTGTTCATTTAGCAAATAATTTAACCTGCTGTAGGAAATCCAATTAAATGACAATTCTTATCGCAACCCCTGAGAAGAGCAGCTCTGGGCTTTGTGAAGACCAGGGCACAGTCTCTTTTGAACCCGGTCAAACAATCATCACCAATAGGAAGCTAAAAGCCACAGGCAGGAAAACTTCACTAGGTTTCCTTGTCTCCTCCCACCTATTCACCCATCCCTCATATCATCAGTCAATTATCTGGTTAGTTGAGCCTTTTCTCTGCTCATTGTAATATAAATAGCAAGCATTTTATGGGCCCTCATTAAGCAATGTGATCAGTATCAATTACCTAATGAGATTCTGGAAAGTCATGATTTAAAATTCTGTCCTTAATTGTGACTCAGCTTTGTCTAGAGCCAATGTAATAATTGTAGTGACATCCAAACTAACGGCACTCCAGGTGTGGGGCCTCTGCTCCCAACCTGGGTTTGCCCCTGGGGAAAATTTATCTTCTGCCAAGAGGGCTGATCTCTGTACTGTGTTCTGAAATGGAGAGTTTTATATGTCCTACCAGGTTCAGGGGGTGATGGGTAGATCTGCCCAGTTCTGCCCTGTAGCCTCATGGATCCTGGGCATGGAAGAAGGAGGGTGAGTCCAGAGGAAAGAGCAGGGACAGAGGAGATTATTAGCTCCTGAGGACGGGGATTTTGTCTGTTTTGTTCTCTGCTATTTCCATAGACTACTTGGCACATAATAGTAGGGGCTCCATAAATACTCGAATGAAGGAATAGAATACTGGGATGGTCCCTTCAGCCAGCAAGCCCTTCTCTTTGCAAGTTTAGGTGTAGTTCCCTGAAGACAAAGAGATTTTTGTGTTTAGTGATTATCTTCCTAGCCTGAAGATTTAGTAATTTTTCCCCATTTGGCTTGGTGGTATCAGACATAAGTATTCAACATTGACAGTCTGGAGTGTTTCATCTTTCTCTCTAAACACCCCTTATGCCTACCAGACAGCCTGGTTAAGGATTATATCCTGGCATTTTCCCAGAGAAACAGAGGTGGTTCCTTTTCTTCCTCACTTTTCTTAGCTCCTCTCCCTTTGATAAGAAGCAGCTTGAAGGCACTTGCCAAATTTATTTGTCAATTTCAGTTGTCAATTATTCTGTGCCTCAGCAGCATTTAATCCAGTTGATCACACCCTTGCTTTGGAAACACTTTCTTCGCTTGGCTTCCTGGGCACTAACTTTCTCATGGTTTTCTTCCTGCTTTCCCAATAGCTCCTTCCCCTATCTTCATGCCCTCTACCTGTTCAATGCGCCAAGAATACGTCTTTTGTCCACACTCATTTCTAGTGATCTTCTGTAGCATCAAGCTTTTTCTTTCTATGTCCCAACTCTCTCAATTTATTTATTTATTTGTTTGTTTGTTTGTTTATTTATTTTCTTTATTGATTAAGGTATTACATATGTGTCCTTATCCCCTCATGCCTTCACCCCCCTGATGTCTGTATCCATTGGTTAGGCTTATATGCATGCATACAAGTCCTTTGGTTGATCTCTCCCCCTTACTCCCACCCTCCCCTACTTTCCCTCTAAGGTTTGACTGATCGATGCTTCTGTCTCTGGATCTCTTTTGTTCATCAATTTATGTTGATCATTATTAGCATCAAGCTTTAAGTACTTTCTATACTGAAGACCTCTAGTTTATATCTCTAGTTTGGACCTCTTCTCTGAGTTCCAGACTCAGATATCTTTTTATTTTGTTGCTTAAATTGTTCCAATTTTGATTACTGAGAGATCTTTCAGTTGCTCTTATTCCCTGTGACATATCTTCATCATTGGGTTTTTGTCTGAACCCTTGCTTTCTTTCTGGAACTGCAAGATGCTTTAGGTCAGTGGTCGGCAAACTGCGGCCCCTTGAGTGTGGCTCTTCCACAAAATACCACGTGCGGACACGCATGTACAGTGCGATTAAAACTTCGTGGCCGCACTCAGGGGCCAAAGAGCCGCATGTGGCTCAAGAGCCGCAGTTTGCCAACCACTGCTTTAGGCTCATCTCATCTATATACACTGAGTGGCCAGATTATTATGACAACCTGACGTTTGTAGGCAAATTAGCTATAATTTTGCACTGAAGTTGCTAGAGGGCCAGACCATTACAATGAGCAGAGAAAAGGCTCAACTAACCAGATAATTGACTGATGATATGAGGGATGGGTGAATAGGTGGGAGGAGACAGGGAAACCTAGAGAAGTTTTCCTGCCTGTGGCTTTTAGCTTCCTATTGGTGATGATTGTTTGACTGGGTTCAGAAGAGACTGTGCCCTGGTCTTCACAAAGCCCAGAGCTGCTCTTCTCAGGGGTTGCGATAAGAATTGTCATTTAATTGGATTTCCTACAGCAGGTTAAATTATTTGCTAAATGAACAAATAATTTGATAGCATGAGATACATCATCATTCCTGTTCGAACAGAGTGATTTTTTTCTGAAGATATGGGTAAACAATGCGATTTAACAGACTTTGAACGTGGGATATACATTATTATGAGTGGCCAGATTATTATGACTACCCCATCAGTACTTCGTTGGGCCACCTTTTGCCTTCAATACTGCAGCGATTCTTCTTGGCATTGACTCCACGAGATGTTGAAAGGTGATGTGAGGAATCTGACCCCATGCCTGATGAATAGCACTGTCCAGTTCTGTGAGATTTGATGGTTGTGGAACCAGCTGCCTGATGGCTCTTTTAACTTCGTCCCACAAATGCTCAATTGGATTGAGATCTGGTGATTGTGGGGGCCACCTAAGCAAGGTAAAGTCTCCCTCATGTTCTTGAAACCACTCCCCAAACCATAACACTGCCCCCACCAGCTTGAAGGGTTGTACTCATGCATGTGGGGTGCATGCTTTCATGCTGTTTCCGTCAAATTCTCACTCTGCCATCTGCATGATGCAACTGGAAATGTGATTCATCGGACCACATGACTTTTTTCCAATGCTCGACTGTCCAATCCTTGTGTTCCTGTGCGAATTGGAGACATTTTATCTTGGTAACTGCAGACAGCAAAGGTGTTCGAACAGGCCTTTGGCTTCCATATCCCATATGATGCAGTGTACGGCTAATTTGTCTACAAACATCAGGTGGTCATAATAATCTGGTCACTCACGTTCAAAATATCCCACATTCAAAGACTGTTAAATCGCATTGTTTACCCATATCTTCAGAAAAAAATCACTTCTATCGTGGTGGTAAACAACCTGCTTCCCTATTTACAATGGTCTGACCCTTTACCAACTTCAGCGCGAAATTATAGCTAATTTGCCTACAAACAACAGGTGGTCATAATAATCTGGCTACTCAGTGTATATAAAAGCCTAAGCAACTGTTATAGCAGAACGACTAGAATGACTGGTCGCTATGACGTGCACTGAGCAGGCAGGCAGGTGTGGTAAACAACCTGCTTCCCTATTTACAATGGTCTGACCCTTTACCAACTTCAGCGCGAAATTATAGCTAATTTGCCTACAAACAACAGGTGGTCATAATAATCTGGCTACTCAGTGTATATAAAAGCCTAAGCAACTGTTATAGCAGAACGACTAGAATGACTGGTCGCTATGACGTGCACTGAGCAGGCAGGCAGGTGAGCGGTTAAGGGCGAGCGGTCCCGGATTACAAGAGGGCACAAACCTGGCTGAGGGACCCCCCGCCCCCCTGTGCACAAATTTCGTGCACTGGGCCTCTAGTATTATATATTTCACACCACAGCCCTAGAATCAGGCATTTCTCCAAGAAGCTCTGGTTTCTTTTATTAAAAAAAAGTTTCACTACCTGAAATTATATTATTTCTTTGCATTCTAGCTGTATCTCCCACTAGAACATTAGGTCCTTAAACAGGACCTTTTCTATTTGTTCACTGCTATTATAATACATATATATATATATATATAATACTTATTATATATAAACTATCTCTATTATCTAGAATGTTATCTGGCACACAGGAAGATATCAATAAGAGTTTAGTAAATGCATGAATAAATGAATAAGGCCAAGTACTATGCCTTTTATATACATGCATTCTTCATGGTACTTTGACATTTGTAAGAATTTGATCAAAGAACAGATGTATAGATAGATGGACATATGAATGTATGAATAAAAATGAATAAATGAATGACTATAAGCAGGTGGATGAATTATTGGATGTATAAATGAATTGAGAAATGGATAGAAGTTGGTGTTACCATTGTGTACTCCAGTTATTCATGACAAAAACTGGGTGGTAAGGGGCCTCATTGTTGATTCCTTTCACACTTTTTTCTCCCACATTCAATCAACTGCTAAGTCCTACCAATTTTACATTTCAAATATTTCTTTAATCCATTTCCTGTTCTTCATTTCAACTGCTATTGCCCTAGTGCAGGCTCTCTTCATCTCTTGCCTGGATGCTGCGACAGCCTCCTCACTCATCTCTGTGCCTTTAGCCTTGTTCCCACCCCCACCACCATCCACATTCCTGTTAGAGGGATCATTCTAAAATACAACTATGCCTGTGTCACTCCTCTGCTTAAACCCTTAGTGTGAAATCTAAACTTTTTAGCATGATATAAAGTACCTATGATGACCTGGATCTTAGTCATCTCTCTAGCCTCTCTTCTGTCATTTTCCACTGTGCACTGATTTGTATGCCTCAGAAATACCAAACTGCTTGTAGTTCCCACCAGGGATCATGCTGCTTCCCTGTTCTGTCCTTTGCTCATACTAGTTCCCCTGCCTGGAATGCCCTTTTCCTCACATCCACAGCTCAGAATTCTGTGATGATGCTTATTAGCAGGGCCAGGACTAGCATGCAAAATTTAAGGAGAGTTGTGCAAGTGAGAGTGAATACATCCTTAAATTTTGTGCCTTAGGTACCTCACTTGACTTACCCTAATGCTTTTCTAGTATCTTCTTCTGGATTGGGAGCTTCCTGAGAGCAACAACTTTCTCTTTTATTCCTATAATCCCTAGCACAATGACTGGTGCCTAGCAGATGCTCAGTAAATGTGGTGGTGGAGGGTGGAGGGGGGGAGGATGGATTAGAGGTCCACTGCCTGGGCCTTCAAATCCAGACCCTATCTGGGAATCTGAACAAGTTTCTCTCTGTTTCTCAGTTTCCTCATTTGTGGAAAAGAAATAATATCTCTAATATAGGATTGTTTTTCTATTTTAGGGGAAATTATTCATTTCATCAACAATTTAAAATTTATTGACCTAAATTTCTTTTTTAATTCTTTTTTAAAAAAATGTTTGTATTGATCTTTAGAGAGAGAGGAAATGAAAGGGATAGAAACATCAATGAGAGAGAAATGTCATCAATAGGCTGCCTCCTGCATGTCTCCTACCTAAAATTCTTTATAATATTTCCTCATGACTAAATTTTCTACTCTACCTGTAGATATGTCCCCTTAAAAAAAATTTTTTTTTTAGCTCAGCTGGCATGGCTCAGTGGTTGAGTGTTGATATATGAACCAGGAAGTCACAGTTCATTCCTAGTCAGGTCATATGCCCAGGTTGCGGGCTCGATCTGTGCAAGAGGCAGCCGCACAATGATTCTCTCTCATCATTGATATTTCTATATCTCTTCCTCTCCCTTCCTTTATGAAATCAATATATATAAAACAATTTTTAAATTATGAGTATCTTTTGAAAAATATGTTTTTATTGATGTCAGAGAGAGGAAGGGAGAGGAAGGGTGAAGGAGAGAGGGATAGAATCATCAATGATGAGAATCATTGATTGGCATCCTCCTGCATGCCCTCTACTGGAGATTGAATCTGGGCATATGCCCTGTCCAGGAATCAAACTGTGACCTCCTGTTTCATGGGCTGACACTCAACCACTGAGCCACACCAGGTGGGCATGAGTATCTTTTTATTTATTTTTTAATTTTAATTTTATTTTTTATTTATTTTTTTAAAAAATATATTTTATTGATTTTTTACAGAGAGGAAGGGAGAGGGATAGAGAGTTAGAAACATCGATGAGAGAGAAACATCGATCAGCTGCCTCCCGCACACTCTCCACTGGGGATGTGCCCGCAACCAAGGTACATGCCCTTGACTGGAATCGAACCTGGGACCCTTGAGTCCGCAGGCCAATGCTCTATCCACTGAGCCAAATCAGTTAGGGCTAATTTTAATTTTAAAAATATGTTTTTATTGATCTTAGGGAGAGGGATAGTGAGATAGAAACATCAATGGGAGAGAGAAAAATCAGTCTGCTGCCTCTTACACATCCCCAATTGGAGATTGAGCCTCAACCCAGGCATGTGTCCTGACCAGGAATTGAACCGGTGACCTCTTGGTTAATGGGTTGATGCTCAGCCACTAAGCTACACTGGCTGGGATCTTTTTATTTTTTAATTGATTTTTAGAGAGGGAAAGGGAGAGAGAAAACATTGACAGGAGGGAGATACATCACTCAGTTGCCTCCCGCACGTGCCCCAACTGGGGATTGAACCCGCAACCTGGGTGTGTGGCCTGATGGGGGATCGAACCCATCACCTTTTGGTGTATGGGACAGTGCTCCAACCAACGGGGCCACACAGGCCAAGACTAAACATTTTTTATATTGTTTATTTATGCCTTCTCTTTTTCTTTCTTTTCTTTTTAGAGAGAGGGAGAGGGAGAGAGAGATAGAAACATCGATGGGAGAGAAACATCAATAGGATCCGCTGCCTCCTGCATGCCCCCCGCTGGGGATCGAGCCTACAACCTGGGCACGTGCCCTGACTGGGAATCAAACCAGTGACCTCCTGGTACATGGGTCTATGCTCAACCACTGAGCTACACCGGTTGGGCTTTTTCTTTTTTTAAATTTTATTTTTCAATTACAATTTACATTCAGTATTATTTTATATTAGTTACAGGTGTATAACATAGTAGTTAGACAATTATGTAATTTATGAAGTAATCCCCTGATAATTCAAGTACCCACTTGGCACCGTACATAGTTATTACAATGTTATTATTTTTTTAAAATATATTTTATTGATTTTAGAGAGGAAGGGAGAGGGAGAAAGAGATAGAAATATCAATGATGAGAGAGAATCATTGATTGGCTGCCTCCTGCACGCCCCCTACTGGGGATCGAGCCCGTAACCCAGGCATGTGCCCTTGGCTGGAATCGAACCTGGGACCCTTCAGTCTGCAGGCCGACGCTCTATCCATTGAGCCAAACCAGCTAGGGCTTACAATATTATTGACTGTATTCTCTATTCTGTACTTTATATCCCTGTGGCTGTTTTGTGATTACCAATCTGTACTTCTTAACCCCTTCACCTTTTTCACCCAGCCCCCCAAGTCCCTCCCATTAGGCAGCCATCAGTTTGTTCTCTGTATTAATCTGTTTCTGTTTTGTTTGCTCATTTATTTTGTTCTTTAGATTCAATCTATAAGTGAAATCATATGATATTTGTCTTTCTCGACTTATTTCACTCAGCATAATACCCTCTCGTTCCATCTATGCCTTCTCTCTTTTAAAAAAAAAAATGTTATTTCAGAGAGGAAGGGAGAGGGAGAGGAGATAGAAACATCAATGATGAGAGAGAATCACTGATCAGCTGCCTCCTGCACACCCCCCACCGGGGATCAAGTGTGCAACCCAGGCATGTGCCCTTAACCAGAATCGAACCCTGGACCCTTCAGTCCGCAGGCTGATGATCTAGCCACTGAGCCAAACCAGCTAGGTTTATGCCCTCTCTTTTTGTTGCTGGAGCTTATTAAAAAGTTTTTGATCTTCTACAGTATCTCTATTTCTAATTCATTAATTTTTGCTTTTGTCTTATGATTTCCTCCTTCTATTTTTTTTCCGCTTTTGCCCTTTAAGTACCATTTTACTTGCCATCCACAATTAACTTTCTTTTCCTTTTTCTTTTATTTTATGTTAATCTTTACCTGATGATATATTTTTTTTCCATTGATTTTTAGAGAGTGGAAGGGAGGGGAGAGGAGGAGAGAGAAAGAGATCATATCTGCAACCCAGGTATGTGCTCTTGACTGGGAATTGAATCCACAACCCTCCAGTGTGCAGGCCGATGCTCTAACCACTTAGCCGGCCAGGGCACTAATTTTCATTTCTAGATATCTCCATTTTTATTTCTTTTTTGACCCATGAGTCTAAAAGTGTTTCCAAATGTATAGGGCCCTTGTTATCTTTCTGTTGTTAAGTTCCATTTTGTTTATAGAAAGTCATCTATTGATTTTTTTTAACATATCTGATGAGATCTGCTCTCTGGTCTTGTATGTGACCCATTTTTTAGGTGTTCCATGGGTGCTTGACAAGATAATTGTTGGCTGCCTGATAGGGTTATTGTGAAGATAAATATTAGATAACACCTATAAAGCACTTAAAATAGTGCTTGGCACTTAGTAAGATGTCAAGAAGGGGTGGCTTTCTTTGTTGTTGTTTTGTTATTGTTGATGGATGGCAGTCTCAGTTGCTCTGTATGTCACTAGGTGTCCTGGGAACTAGGGAAGTTGAGCTTTCTCCTGCAAGCTAGTGCTCTACAGTTCAGTGTCTATACTGGCTACAGGATCAATTAATCTTTGACACACAGAAAACACTATTCGGCTCCTTATAGTAGAAAAAGATCAGCATTTGAGTCAGACTGACCAGTGGCCCCTCACTAGCTATGTGACACTTCTCCTCCCCCAAACTTCACTTTCCTTACTTGTATATTTTCTTGGACTTGGGCTGGGCACAACCTTTGATAGCCTTGGTTTATATATATTTTTCCCTCTCACTGAGCCTGCAGGGACGGAGAGCAAGGGAAGTTAGAGTTATAACGTTGAAGCCATCTCCACTCTCCTTTCTTGTACTTCTCTCCTTAGGAAGCCTTCTTCTCATCCCTGTAAGGCTTCTCTGATGCTCCTCCCTAGAAAGCAGCTTGAAATAAGCCATGACTGAGGGAGAGAGAAGGGAAGAGGATATTGACATATGCAAATTAGCACCCAGCCTCCTGCCAAATTAGTGTGACACATGTCACCTTGGAGAGAATTTCTCTTTTATCTTTTACATGAAGCAGCCCAGTTAATTTTTCAGGCCACTAGTTACCATATTCCATAGATGACAGCTCCTTAGACCCTCAGTGAGAGCATTTTCCTTGGTGGCCACAGAAACTTGGGATTTGCCTCTGCTTATTTCTTGGGTCCCAGGTGAGATGAACATCTCAGGGACACTGACTTCGATTTCTCCTACTTGCTCTCCTTTAAACCTCAGTCCCAAGTATGCAAAGTGGGTTGGCTTGTTTTCCTATCTTTGAATCCAAGGTAGAGGAGGCATAAAACACACAGAGGGTAGAGCTAAAGGGGGCAGAATAAGGGAAGCTCTCGACAGAGGGGTTTCCAAAACACCCTCAGGCAAAAATAGTCACTTTGCCTCTATTCTCCCCACTACCTCTAGTTCATTTGCCTCCTACTCTAATTCCCACACACAGATCAGACAAGATTGATTATCTCTACTTCTGTCTCCAGGCTGCCAGAGAAAACTATAGAACCATGCTCACTGGCTTCAATGTCTGGTTTTCAGTCACGATCAGATCTTCAATGTCCCTTTGTAATCTTCAATCTCTTTCATTCTCCTGTTATGGGTATTTGGGCTTGTTTCCAGTTTTAGCTATTATGAATAAAGTTGCTATAGATAGTTTCATACATGTCTTTCTGTGGACATGTTTTCCTTTTTTTGAGTAAATATCTAGGAGTGGAATTGCAGGTTATAGGGCACTTGTAGGTATTTATTTAACTTTATAAAAAAGTGACAACAATTTTTCAAAATATTGTACAAGTGGTGTCTTTATTAAAAAGATCTCTGGCCCTAGCAGGTTTGGCTCAGTGGATAGAGCTTCAGCCTGTATACTGAAGTGTCCCAGGTTTGATTCTGATCAAGGGCACATGCCCGGGTTGAGGACTTGATCCCCAGTGTGGGGCATGCAGGAGGCAGCCTATCAGTGATTCTCTCTCATCATTGATGTTTCTAGCTCTCTCTCCCTCTCCCTTCTTCTCTGAAATCAGTAATATATATTATATATAAATAATTATATATAAAGATATTTGGCCCTGGCTGGTGTGGCTCAGTTGGTTGGTGTGTTGTCCTGTACAACAAAAGGTGGCAGGTTCTATTCCCGGTCAAGGCACATACCCAGGTTATGGGTTCCATTTCCAGTTGGGGGCATGTGTGGGAGGCAACCAATGGTTTTTCTCTCACATCAGTGTCCCCCCCTTTACCCTTCCCCTCTCTCTCAAATCAATGGAAACATATCCTCAAGTGAAGATTAAAAAAGGATCTCTGGGTTCTGTGCTGGACATACTGAATCAGAATATTCCAGAAAGAAAGGCCAGAAAACTGTATTTCTAGAAAGTTCCCCATACGATTTAAAAAATATATGTTTTATTGATTTCAGAAAGAGGAAAGGAGAGGGAGAGAGAGATAGAAACATCGATGAGAAAGAAACATCAACATGATCTGCTGCTTCCTGCATGCCCCCCACCAAGGATTGAACACACAACCCTGGCATGTGCCCTGACGGGGAACGGAACTGGTAACCCTCATGGTGCATTGGATGATGCTCAACCAGCCGGGCCCCTATATCATTTTAATACAGCTAGTTCACTAATTGGCATTTGGAAATCACTGGACAACACTTTTTACTTTTTTGTTTTCTGTTCCTTCTTCAATAAATGTAATTCTGGCTTCCATGTCCCATGCATACTGGTTGCAAATAATGAAATAGTTGACTAGCCTTGGTTTAAGCCAGAATTACAACCAGTGATTTTCAACCTTTTTCATCTCAGGGCACACATAAAATCATTATTAAATTCTGTGGCACACCAAAAAATAGGTCATATTTTTTGCTGATCTGACAAAAAATGGTATAATTTTGATTCATTCACACCAGATGGCTATTGTTGTGTTGGGTGTTGTCATTTTTTAATTTGACAATCTAAGGGAAAAGAGTTCAGTGCCTCTGACTAAGTAGTCAGGTATTGCATGTATTAAAAATTCTTGCGGCACACCAGTTGAAAATCACTGATTTAAGCAATAAGGACATTTCTTTATCGCACATAACAAGAAATCCAGAGGCAAGTAGCTCCAGGCTTGGTTAATTTAGCCACTCAGTAATGTCATAAAGGATCCAGGCTTTTCCATTTGCCACCCTCAGGGTATTTGTTCCACTCTTGGGCTTGTCCCCTCACAATCTAATATGGCTGCCACAGCATGAGCTCACATGACAATTTCCAAGGCAAGAAGTAAACGAGTTGAAGCTCTCTATTGTATTGAGGAGGAAAATCTTTACAGAAACTTCCAGACTTCCTCCTAAGTCTCATTGTCCAGAAGTAGGTCACTTGTTTACCCTTAGGTTTAAAGGGGTGGGGAAAGGGGCTCTGAGAAAATCTCTGGCATTTTTGAGCCCCTGTAGTTGGGAGGGAGTCCTAACCAGTAAGGAAGAAGGGTGGGAAAATTGCTTTTGGGTAAGTAATCAATAGTGTCTCCCCCAAGACCTCACTAAAACTGCTCTTAGAAAATCACCTTATCTGCTAGATTCAATGACTTCTCCCCGTTTTCCTTGTACTTGACTTCTCTGTGATGTTTTACATTGCTAGCCTCTCTCTTGAAACTTGTTTTCTGCTATACATTCTCTCTACTTCTTTGATCACTTCTCCTTAGCCTCCACTCCACTACCTTTCTGTTCTGTATGGGTTGGTGTTACCCTGGGTTTTTAACCAGGCACTGTTTGGGCACTTCTAAGTATTCTAAACCAAGCAATCTACCCTGACCATGTGACCAAGATCCAATGAGATCTGTTTATGGCCTATCCTTTGAACTTTTGTATTTGGCCATGGACTTCCTTTCCCCTATGGTTCTGATTCTCCCTCTGCCATGTCTCTGTCTCTTCTTTCCATTACAGAGCTATTCTCTTGATAAGGTTCTTACCAGCTTTTTCTTGAGGACAAATTTTAAAAAATAAATTATTTATAACCTCCTATAGGGTAGACCCTAGAACTGAAGGGGGGTCCTTTGTATTCCCACACTCTCTGGAATTTTGGAATAGAAACGGGATTATTCTAGAACATAAAGGGATGGTGAATTTGGAGTACCAGAGTTAGAGAGAGAGAGAGAGGAGAGTCTTCAAAGTTGGGTGATAGAAGAGTTGAGAAGGACCTACCACTTAACCTATATAATATGCAAATTGTCCCATGGGCAGGAGTTAGATGTGCACTGACCACCAGGGGGCGGTGTGGATCATGGCAGGCTTCGGTGATGCGGTGCTGGCAGGGCGTGGCAATGGAGGTGCTGCAGGCCCTTAAGGGCCCTGATGAAAGTGGGACTGTGGCGAGATGGTGGAGCAGGTGAGTGGAGGGCGCCAGGCCAAGGTGGGTGCAAACTGGAGCCCCGATCACCCTGCCAGTCACCCCACAGATTGGCCCTGATCACCAGCTAGGCCTAGGGACCCTACCCGTGCATGAATTTCGTGCACCAGGCTTCTAGTGACTACATAAAAGAATTTGTATAGACATTCTAGAGCTGACTTTTTAAGTGAAACAATGCATTGTGACCCTCCCTGTGACTGTACAAATTTTTATTGAAAACTTCTGAAGCCACCATATATGTGTTGTTACAGACAGACACCAGTGATAGGGGCCACAGGTTTAAGAGGCTGGAAGTGTGGACAGCCCCACATCTGACTCACATCTGACTATCAGAGCCTCTCTGATATCTCAACCTCTGACCTCAAGCCACTTCCAGCCTACTTTCCTTGTATTGGCCAGAGTGATCTTTCTAAGACACAAACCCAGGTTATTTCCATGTTTAAATCATGTAATGGCTCCTTGATCAGTGTTACTTAAGCCTGGAGACACATCCTCAGGGTCTTCAGTACCCTTTAAGATATTGATTTTTTAATTTCAGAATCAATTAGAAAATGTAAGCATAGTCTGTAATACTCTGATGATCACCTTATAACCAAACACTTTGAGGAGTTTTTAGTGTTGGTTATACTTGTATTTATTGATTGAGTAGATGCCAAGTGATCTTCTGAAATGACAGCATTTAACTTTTAATGCTGTAATTATTTTTATCTCATTGTTCACGGTTATATCCTCAGCACCTAGAACAGTGCATGGAACATTGTAGGTGTTTAAAAAAGATTTCTGCAATAAATGAATGAATGAAGTGTCTCAGACTGAGTTCTGATATCCTTGGGGATTCTCTAGTTTGAGATCTCAGCATGGCATGTGAGGCTCTTCACAATCAAGCCCAGAATACCCAACTAATAATTTTACTATACAGCCTGGGAAGGATATGGAGGCGTAGTCCTTTTTAGAAAGTAAAAAAAAAAAAAAAGTACAAAGGATTTATGTATGTTTAGACAGGGCAGACATGATATGCAAATGACTTGCAAATATAATGCAAATGACACAAGTCCTCATGCAAATGAGCATCCTGTCTTTGGCATCAACTGCAGGGTTATTCACTAATTTGTCTGTAGAACAGGCAATAAATCTTTTGAGGGCTTAGATTCTTTAGTGGGAATGTGTGTGTATTGAGGAGGTTGGGTAGTGGGAAAGTTTCTCTCAGAGGAGTCAGTGTGGTGCTGTAAGCCTGCAGCTTAGTATGAAGCCTAATACAGTATGCAGCTTAATATGAAGTTGTACTTATTATGATATTCCAAAGCCTGGACTTTCAGAATTGGCAGAAGGTGGGGGCAACAAAATTCAACTCCTTATACCCTTTCAACTTTTTGGCTATCTCACATTTTCTGTCCCACCCATCTCCCTCATCCAAACTCTGGTTTACCAGAGTAGAGAATAGGTAGTCAGAAATCCCTGGTCCCAGGTTTTCATCATGAGGACCACAAAAGAGCCTGTGATAAGAACTCTTGTAAATCATAGCTGAAGGTGTGTAAGAAGATGACGTGGAGTTCTGCATTTCCTAACCTCATGACAAGAATTTAGCTGAGATTCTGCTTAGACCTATTAGAAAAGATGGTTGGTTACAAGAAGCCTGGGGGCTTTCTGAGAAATATAGCTGCTTAATTTCAATTGCAGTGATGTAGTATCTGACAAAATTGGAAGCTTACTTGTAAATTGAAAGGAAAAAAAAAAGTCAACTATGATAATTTTCATTATAAAAACATGTTTTTCCCTGTCTTTGATGTGAAAGAAGAAATTTGGCTACACAGATTCTTCTCCAATAATTATAAAATATTGGGCAAATGAAATAAAAGAACCTCTAGCAGACATATTTTAACATAACTCAAAATCTGTTTTTTTCTCTGACACTTTGCTTTGTAATCAGACGTGGATTTAAATTCTCACCTCCTACGTATAAAAATGTGGGCAACTTACTCAACTCTCCTGAGGCTCAGTTTCCTCATCTGTAAAATAGGAATAATAGTAGAATCTTTATGAGGTTGCTGTAAGGGTTAAATGAAATAATGCATATACTTAGCACAGTGCCTGGCTCTTAGTAAGCATTCAATAAATGTAGCTACTTGCAATGGTCATCTGTGGATTTGCTGCTTAGAATTCATTCACCCTCCATCTGATAACCATGTTCCATTTTCTTCTGAAGAACCATCATTCTCTCCTCAGTTCATGAAGTTCTAATGAAACTGACTCCATCCTTAGCACCAGAAGTAGAAAATATGACTTAGGTTTAAATCAATTACACCATTCCATCCTTCAGGCCATATTGATTAATTAGAAAATGGGCCTTAACCTGTTTGGCTCAGTGGATAGAGCATCGGCCTGCGGACTGAAAGGTCCCGGGTTTGATTCCGGTCAAGGGCATGTACCTTGGTTGCGGGCACATCCCCAGTAGGGAGTGTGCAGGAGGCAGCTGATCGATGTTTCTCTCTCATCAATGTTTCTAACTCTCTATCCCTCTCCCTTCCTCTCTGTAAAAAATGAATAAAGTATATTAAAAAAAAATCACTAAAAAAAAAATGGGAACATACATACAGTTACCATATGACCCAACAATTCCAGTACTAGATACATAGTCTAGGGAATTGAAAACAGGTGTTCAAATAAAAATGTGTACATGAATGTTCATAGAAGCATTATTTATGACAGTAAAAATATGGAAACAGGGTAGTTAGTATGTGAGATCTTGTTTCTCAGCATATGTCGTCAGTTTGGCTCAAATAAACTTTTATAAAATTATTTTAAAAAACAGAAACAACCCAAATGTCCATCATCTGATGAATGGATAAACAAAGTGTTGGTATATACATACAATAGGAATATTATTCATCATAACAAGAAAGTACTGATTCATGCTACAACTGAAAATATTATGCTAAGTGAAGGAAGACAAACACAAAAGGCCATATGTTATATGGTTCCATTTATATGAAATATCCAGATAAGCAAATCTACACAAACAGAAAGTACATTAGTGATGCTAGGAATTAGAGGTAGGGAGAATGGGGATTAACTGCTAATGGGTATGGAGTTTCTCTTTGAAGTGATGAAAATGTTTTGGAATTAGATAGTGGTGATCATTGTAAAGCATTGTGAATATACTAAAACTATTGAATTGCATATTTTAAAAAGATGAATTTTATAGTATGTGAATTAAAACTAAAAAAAAAAAGGTCACATGACTCAAGTAGGCCAATGAGAGCCAGTAAGACTCAACCCAATTCTTTGGAGCCATGAAGGGAGCCAATTAGTTCCCTTCTTGCAGGACTCCAACTTGAGAGAATATAGTCTTAAACTGCTGACCTATTTTGCTATATGTAGAACCTGAGATTAACTCCTCCAAGTCAGCTGATAGAAGAGCCAAGAAATGAATGAATCAATATCAAGACCTGGTTACACATTGTAGCAAGAATGACTAATCATCCCAATTTGCCTGCGACTTTCCTGATTTTAGCACTGAAAGTCCTGTGTCCCATTTTGGTCACCCTAGTTAGAGCTCTAAATCTAGCTGTGGTTGAAACTCAGAACTCTACCAGTGGACTATCCAATTACATGAGTCAATAAATTCTCCTTTGTTTTAGCAAGTGTCATGGGTTGGGTTTCCCAGAGGCTGGCACTGAGACAGAGTTTAGGGTTTAAGATGTTTATTAGGGAATAACTCCTATGAAATGAAGAAGACAGAAGAAGAATATTGGGCAGAGGAAGAAGTCAAAATGTGATGTAGGACCTTGGCCAGTCCAGCAGAGAGCTATGGAATTAGTATTGTCCTTTAGAAGGTGCTACATTGAGTCTAAATGGCTAGGCCATAATACTCTTTCCTGCTTCTTTTCACCAGCAAATTCTAGTCTCGGCCTAAATATTTTTTTAAATTGATTTTAGAGAGAGATAGGGAGAGAGAGAGACAGAATCATCTATTTATTGTTCCATTTATTTATGCATTCATTCATTGCTTCTTGTATGTGCCCTGACTGGGGATTAAACCTGAAACCTTGGCACATTGGGACAACACTAACCAATTGAGCTACTTGATCAGGGCCAAATGTTTCCTTTTTGAGGAATCCTTTCCTGAAGCCCTCAGTGATGTTAAGTGCCATGGCACCTGGGGTATATGTTGCAATTTGATTAATTATTAATTATTATTATTATTTTTTATGTCTGTCTTACTTGTAGCCCATTTGTTTCTTGAAGGAAGAGACTATTCTCGTTATCTATAGTTAACAAACTACCCAAATCTTAGTGGCTTAAAACAGAGCTTGGCAAAATTTGGGCCATGTGCAGATCCAGCCCACAGCCTGTTTTTCTATAACTGAAAAACTAAGAATTTTTAAAAACATTTTTATGGGATTGTTAACAAACAAACAAACAAACAAGAATAATATGTGACATGGCCCACAAAACCTACAACATTTACCATCTGATCCTTTATAGGAAAAGTTTGCCAGTTCTAAATGTCGACCTATTGAAGGTCAGGGCACGTGCCTGGCTTGTAGGCTTGATCCCCAGTGGGGGCATGAAAGAGGCAGCTGATTGATAATTCTCTCTCATCATTGATGTTTCTATCTTTCCCTCCCTCTCCCTCTCTGAAATATATATATATATATATTAGTGGCCCAGTGCATAAATTCATGCACATTGAAAGGAAATTAATTAGGATAAATATTTTAATATTGCTATTCGCTCTTTCTCTATAATAGAAGTGTCAGAGATGAAATAAAATTAGTAAAATGTACATGAAAATAATATATAAATGGATTAATAAATAAACAATAACAACATGATATAAGAACAAATATTTTCCATGAAATTTTTACTGTCAGAATCTTCATTTATCATTAATTTTTAAAAATATGCCAGGTATTCTGGAAAATTTATATCATTTGGATAAACTTTACCTTTGCTGCAACACTGAGTAAATTTCCCATCAGATGGTGTTTCATCAGAGAAATTTAGTGAGAGGCAAAATTGACATGTAACAGTAATTCCACCACAACTATGTTCAATAATTGCATCCTCATTTACTTCATTTTTTGCTGTGAAGGCAGTTCCTACCAGTATTGGTAGTACTTGTTGATAACAGTTTTTCAGACATAGTCTGTAGACGATGCTGCTTTTTTTCGGCCACAGAGATACGTTGTGCCAATAGCTGGTCTTCAGACATATTCTGGTGACAATGCCACTTTGTTTCGGCTGCAGAGGTATGTTGTGCCAATAGTTGGTCTTCAGATATATTCTGTCGATGATACCAGCTTCTTTTGGCTGCAGAGGTACAATTGGGGCCAGCTGGCCGGGGAGTGACCGTGGGAGATTGGTCTGCCTGGAAGGGACCGCAGGAGGGCTTCAGGGCATGTCCGGCCCATCACCCCGGCAGCCCCAGCTCGTGCCCCCAGCCTTGCAGCCCTGCCTGGCACCCTGCCGTGGCCTGGCACCACCCATTCACCTGCTCCACCATCCCACCGCGGTCCCACTCTCATCGGGGCCCATCGGGGCTGGCAGCGCCTCCACTGCATCGCTGATGCCCGCCATGTTCTGTGCCACCCCCTGGTGGTCAGCGCACGTCATAGCGAGCGATCGAACTCCCAGTCTCCTGGTCAAACTCCCAAGGGGACAATTTGCATATTAGGTTTTTATATATATAGACACCCCCACCCCCCCCCCCCCCCCAACAACTATTTTGTTACATCTCATTGTGTGTCAGGTATTCAGGAAGGGTTTGGCTGAATGACCCTCTGCTCTATGTGATATTGACTGGGACCTTTTAGTGACACTCAGCTGGAGGCTGGTCTGGTCTGGACAGTCCAAAAAGGCTTCATTCATGTCTGGTACTTTGGCAAGATGGCTGAAAGGCTGGGTTCACCTGGGCCTCTCTTCCTTTCTACGCTGTCTCTTCCTCTGGGTGATAGGACTTATTAAAGAGTGGCTCAATGCTCTAAAAGACCAAATGAAAATTCTCAAAGATAGCCTCACTTCTTCTGCACTTGATTGGTCAAAAAAATCACAGGCCAGCCTAGATTCAAAGGGAGGGGAAATATGCCCCACCTCTTAATGATAGGAGTGCAAAGAATTTGAGGCTAACTTTAATCTACTGGAAGACTAAAGTCACTCACTCATCATTACATCCCCAGCTCTTAGCACAGCACCTGGCATAAGGACTCAATAAATTGTTAACTAATGGACACACTCTGGTAGGTAGAGGCTGATCTATTTGTAATATGAAAATATTAGATTTGGAGCTAAAGGTCTACTTGGACCCTTAGAAGCACTTTGTTCTACATGTTCCATTTTGGGGCTACTACCATGGGCCCAGCACTGTCATGCATCTCTAGGAGTATTTGAACTTCAGTTTCTATTTTGGTTAATGAGGGGCAATAAACCCTGCATCCCACAGGATTTCTATGAGAATTAAATGGTATGACAATTGTAAGAAAGTGTTATAAACTGTAAAGTTCTATTTAATGTTAGGTTGTTATTATTGTCATTGATCCCCTGAGTTGGGTGTGGACAAGGCCAAAGGCTCTAGATCCCTGCCCTGAAGAAGGACCCCTCAACTCCACTCCATTCTCCAACTCTTTTTTTTTTTTTTTAAAGAGTTGCACCCTCCACAGCAGCTACAACTGGGGCTACCACGAGGTTAAGTTTTTTTTTTTTAATATATTTTATTGATTTTCCACAGAGAGGAAGGGAGAGAGATAGAGAGTTAGAAACATCGGTGAGAGAGAAACATTGATCAGCTGCCTCCTGCACATCTTCTACTGGGGATGTGCCCGCAACCCAGGTACATGCCCTTGACCGGAATTGAACCTGGGACCTTTCAGTCCGCAGGCCGACGCTCTATCCACTGAGCCAAACCGGTTTCGGCTATTCTCCAACTCTTACCTCTGCCAGTTCCTGAGGAATAGACGTTATGAGAATGAAGCAGTGTTCCTATGGCTATGCAACCCAGTTTCAGCTAGGGAAGATTTATTTCCCCACAGTGGTTCTAATGATGGTTCGATGGGTCTCATGATTCCATAATGATCTTGGTGCCAATGCCTCCCACCCTAGGCTTCTCTCCAGAGGCTGTGGGGAAATGCTTAGGCACACTAGCTAAACAAATAAGAATGATTAGTTGCATGTGACTAGCCTCTTGTCGCCTGAGCCAGCCTATTGTGTGCTCCAACATATGAAGTAATAAAGACGCTGCTGAGAAAAACTACATTGAATTTGTCATCCTCACCCAGCTCAGAGGATGCAATTTTCCTTTCCCCAGAAGAGCTTCTCTGAAACCTGTCCCAGAGACACTTCATACTGTTCATTTCCTGTGCATCTCATTTTTGACTGGAAGGAGGGTTTGTCTGCCTGAGTAATACCTCTTTTTCCAACCTTTTCACAAAAGCTTCTATACAGCCTGGGCATGATGTGTAATGTATGTGGCATGTATAGGTCAAGGAGTGGGATAATTACTTAGACTTAGGGACATAAAGCAGGATCTCCTGTGTGAGTTTGTGAGTATATGCATTTCTGTGATTTAACTTTGCCCAGCCTCTAGCACAGTGGTTCTCAACCTTCTGGCCCTTTAAATACAGTTCCTCATGTTGTGACCCAACCATAAAATTATTTTTGTTGCTACTTCATAACTGTAATGTTGCTACTGTTATGAATCGTAATGTAAACATCTGATATGCAGGATGTCTTAGGTGATCCCTGTGAAAGGGTCGTTCGACCGCCAAAGGGGTCATGACCCACAGGTTGAGAACCGCTGCTCTAGCACAATGTATGTATAACCAAAAAGGCATGGAAAAGAGTAGTACCAGTAGCTAAGAACTATTCAGCACTTACTTTGCCAGGCTTTATACATATCATCTCACTTAATCTCTATTTTATAGATAAGGAAACACCCCTCTAAGGTTGCTTAGGGCAGTGGTTCTCAAACTTGGCTGCACATTAGAATCACCTGGGAATCTTTTTAAAATCCTGATTTCTGGGCCTCATCCTCCGGAAATTCTGTTTCTTTGTTACTAATGTTGTGACCCCACCCCATAACAAAGAAACAGAATTTCCGGAGGATGAGGCCCAGAAATCAGGATTTTTAAAAGATTACCAGGTGATTCTAATGTGTAGCCAAGGTTGAGAACCACTGTTTTAGACCATGAAGAAAGTCACTTTGCAGGAAGAAAATGAAGCATATATACAAAAAAAGGAGCCAAAAGGAGCCACACCACAAGATGAAGGGAGAGAGAGACAATCATGCAGATTTCCAAGAGGCTGGTCTGGAAGCTCCTGGAGCCCAACTGCATTCCTGTTCATCAATCCCATCTCTGTTTTGTTCTCCCTAAATATGAACAGACCTTTGTGACTCTATCAACCATTAGAATATGACAGAATGATGCTATTTAACTTCTGAGATTAGGTCATAAAAATACCATGCATTTTTACATATTTGTTCTCTTGCGATGAACAGCCACCAAGTTGTGAGGAGGCCAAGCAGCTATTGGAAGAGGTTACGTGTCAGTGTCCTGGCTGACTGTACCAGCTGAGATCCCAATCAACAGCCAGCATCAACTGCCAGCCATGCTAGTGAGCATCTTAATTTAGTCAAGTCACCCCAGCTGACAGTACATGGAACAGAGTCAATCTTCCCAGCCAAGCCCTACTCAAATTCTAGATAAATAGAACTTTCTATGATGAATGATAAAAATGTTCTCTAATATGAACCATCCAATATGGTAGACATTAGTCATATGTGGCTATTGAGCACTTTAAATGTGGGTATTGTGACTGAAAAACTGAGTTTTAAATTTTATTTAATTTTAATTAACTTAAATAAAAACACTACATGTGGCTATTGGCTACTGTATTGAATAGTACAGTTCTGAAGAATTCAGAGAGGAGTTTTTGTTTTATCTGTAAACGGGGATATAATCATCTACCTGGGCTGTCTGGAGCAAACAAGATGATGAATGTGAAAGTTTTACTCACATAAAGGAGACAGCAATGTGAACTAGAGGACTTATTCTTACAGTTCTTTGCTAATATTTCTGTTTCATGGCCCTTGCTGGGCTGTTTTGATTTGATTTGTTTACATTTCTGTGTCTCTCATCAGACCTGAACTCTTTGAGGTTAAGAACCTGGTGGGACTGTTTCACACCTGAATTCTCACAGCCACTGGCAGGCATGTGACTTGGTACTCACGTTTGAGTGCACAAAATGTTTGGAGTCCAGAAGAGATTCCTGGCAGCAGGATTTAAAGTATATGGTGAAAGCTAGTGGGGAATAGAGGAGTAGGAGCAGAGAGGAGAAGGCAGAACAATAGTGGCGAGACAGAGAGCTAGGGATCCTGCTCCCCACACTCTACATTCTACTAGGCCCATCTGGAGAGAGCAGGGAGCCAATTCCTGAGGCTGGGATATCAGGCTTGTGGGAGATTAATGGAGAAAGGCTGATCAGAGGAGAAATGATCTACTCAAAACATTTTGCTTGCTGAGGAAGGCCAGCTTGATCATATAAAGCTCTGCCTAGCCAGGTGATGTGGTTTCCATTGATTGATGGTGGCCAGGTTGTAGATGATTCCTTAAGCTCTCTAATCTTCCAAGCTTTTGCTCTCCTGGGGAGGGGAAGAGGGAACGTGGAAGATCTCTAACAGAACTGCAAGGTAGAACCGGTTGTTTGTTACCTTATTTAAAAGGAAAATGTAAACTTATTTCTGCTCAATTCCAAGAGTAATACAGGGAAATAAAGAGAAGAGACT
>NW_005370597.1:1629703-1631771 GCF_000412655.1 Myotis brandtii | reverse complement strand
TATGGCCTCTAGAGTTCAAACTTCCCACCTTTATAGTGATCCTCCCTGTTTGGGGGCCATGAAAATAGAGGCTGTCTGCTTAGGTTTGGCCCTACACACTGGTTTCAGCAGCTCAGGAGACTTGAGCGCAGAGCTAGTTTCCCTGGGAAAGTTCTCAGTCAGGGCTTTCCAAGGTCTGGGCCTGGGGGACACATAATTTCCCTTCCCCACACACTTGAGGTGGTTAGATCTATCCCAAGAAGGAAGCCAGGCTCATGAGTGCTGGCAGCTGTGTCCACCTGGACTCTTTTCTTGGCCTATACATTTATTTATTCATTCTAAGATTTGAGATTATTCTATTTTTAAGCATCTTGCAGCACTTTATAACTTTTATCAGGCTTGATTGTAATTTACATGTTCAGTAATTTATCACTGATGCAATAGATATTTGTTGAACTTTTATTATCTGTCCTTTGGTACCAGGCAAAGGAACAAGTTAGAATTATTCCTGGTTCCAGCTACGCTTGCTGGTATCCTGAATGTTCCATAGGAAAAGTGAGCTATTCTCTGTCCTTTCCCACCCAGTCTCAGGGATGTGTCCTATCTAGACCTTTCTAATAAACTGGCACTACTCATTCAACCATTGCTCAGGCGCAGGGGTGGGCAAACTTTTTGACTCGAGGGCCACAATGGGTTCTTAAACTGGACCGGAGGGCCGGAACAAAAGCATGGATGGAGTGTTTGTGTGAACTAATATAAATTCAAAGTAAACATCATTACATAAAAGGGTACAGTCTTTTTTTTTTAGTTTTATTCATTTCAAACAGGCCGGATCCGGCCCGCGGGCCGTAGTTTGCCCACGGCTGGCTCAGGGGCTTGTTTTTCTCCCTCCCCGGGCTACTAATCAAGGTTGGTTCAGTGGCTGCAAAGTCAGTCTCCCACCTTATTGAAGTAAACATAATAAAGTAAATGAACTGCTAGAATCTCACATAATACTTAGGAAAGGGAAAGGAACTCCAAAGACAGGCTGTTTGCTTGCTCTTGGGGGGAATACCTGCTGTTTGGGGAGGTCACTGCTTGTTTGGATGCTACTTTTCTCCACTCCTGAGTGACCAGGTATCACTATCTGCACTCTGCGGGTCTGAAGGAGCACCCCATTTTATTGGTCAAGTGAGGTAAGGGGAAGGCCTCACAGAATAGTATCATGAAAAGAGAACAGGGCTTTTGGAGGCACCCAAATTTGGCTTGAATTTCTCGTTCTACCACTTTCTGACTGGCTGACCTTGTATAAATCCTTTAACTTCTTTACACCTCTGCTTCCCTATCTATGAAAAGGGGATGGCAATTCTGATATTAGAAACGTACAGAAGTAAGTACAATGTATATGCAAGCAGTTGGCACCTGTAAAATAAGTCAATGCAGAGCAGATTAGAGGTGCAGGTGACTTTTATTTTAAAAATATTTGGTCGTTGTCAAAAATTCACACGGTACACAGATATATAAAGTAGGTGACTTTCAGGTGGCCTATTCTGCATGGATTTTCAAAGGACTATTTATTGAGTCTCTTGGCTTTATCCCAAACGAAGACACACCAGCTTGATTTATTTTTACTCCCCACACCCTCCTTTTTGAGGATCCTTCCCCTAGAAAGAAATTAGGCTGTTAGGCAATCACAGAAGAAACTTCGAAGTTCTATTTTGATTTAGCTTAGAAGCAAAACCGAGCCCGCGGGCTTCTTTTCTAGCCCTCCCTCTTTCGGCGGAGGGATACATGAAAAAAGACAGTTCCAGCAAATTTGCGTAGGGAGACGCTGGGCGGGGGAGGGGCCGGAACTTAACAGAAAACCGGAAACAGGCGGGGCTAATCATTCTAGTGCCGCCAGCCGCTCTGGAAGGCGGCCATTGGGTGAGGCGACGAACGACGTAGTAGCCGGGTGCTCACGGGTTCAGCCTGTCGCCGTGGCGTCTGCGCATCTGAAGCTGGTTGCTGCTGCGGCCGCCTGGAATTGTGGGGGTTGTGTCTACCCCTCGGCTGCCCGGCAGGAAGCCGAAGGTAGGGGCGGTGAGGGCCGTCCAGCCCTGGCGCTGGG
>NW_005370597.1:1605715-1629600 GCF_000412655.1 Myotis brandtii | reverse complement strand
CCCCGGCGCCTTCCCAGCGCTGTTCCGGGGCCCCCACACATCTTCCCTAGAGTCTCCGAAGCGGGACGTCCCAGTGGGACCTGCGCTCCTCTTTAGTGTCCGCAGACCTGTTCTCCCAGCCCAACGGCCGCCTTCCCTGCCTTTCCCACTCAGAACGTCTCTAGTAACCCTTCTTAAATGGCGGGAGATGAGGCCGTGGGGGTCCGAGACTGGCTCTCTGGCTCCGCATCTATTTTAGTCTCCCTCCCTGCTCTCGTCTCCTGGCCTCAGTTTGTGCATCTGTCTCTAACCGCTCCAGTGTTGACACTGGTTCTTGGTCGAGACCGCTGTCATCTCTTCACCATATGGAATTACGCGCTACCCCCGTGGTATTTCTACTCCTGTCTTGTGTTTTTCTTCTTCCTGGTTGAGGAAGTCATGGCTATAAAGTAAGGGGTCACAGACTTTGGTGTGTCTCAAATACCTTGGAGATTGTGCCTATCCCCTGTCTCAGTTTAGGTATTTGGGATAACGTGGAGCTCGAGCACCCGCAGTCCTCCCCAGATGGTTCTGATTCGGGTAGTCCCGAAATCCTGGCTTTCAGATTCTTTGTTTTGGAAGCTAGGAGAGAATCCCGTTGATAGGTGAGCCCCTGTAATGTGGCTTCAGGTGGGAAAGACCAGGTGTCAGGAAATGCCCTGCACCTGAGAGGCCCGTGGGGGCTTCCTTTGCACTATAGAGCTGGAGGGCGGCTTGATGCCTTTAAACATATATATTGAGGACGCATACAGTTTTCTAATAAATATTTTTCAGTGCCTGCCTTCAACCAAGCCCAGCTGGCTTTCTGATCTCAATTAAACAAAACTACAAACTGCTTTGGGGTTTGGGGTATTCAATTAACCCAGACTAGGTGGGCAGGAGGAGACTGAATCTTCCATGTCTGCTAACAGAAGAAACTGATGTGTTTATAAACATTAATAGTGTTTGTTTTGACAGTGCAAAAGATGTTTCATATCTATGTGTCTTTTTAGCTCTCACCCCACCCAAGCTTTTTTCTTTTTTGATAAAAACATAGTCAGATTTGGGGATTGAATAGGATTTTGCTGGGATCTAGGGCATGAGGGTATCTCGATTGATGTTTGTCTACATGGATCAGGACTTGGTCTGTGATTTCAGTTGAGAACATGGCCCTTAGGTTTTTTAAGAAGGTGTTGCCACATCAGATTTAGTTTAACCTTTCCTCTGGGTGTATAGTGAATTGAATCTGCTAACATGTGTTGTTCTGATGGAATTGGCTACAGAAAAGATTGGCCCCATTTTACAGATGGTGGGAATAGGGATGATGAGGTAACCCAGGAATGAAACTGTCTTTGAAGGCCAGCTATTACTTGCTTCTCTGTAGAAGCCAACTTTGAACTCTGGTATGTTTCATTGGCTCCAAGAAATTAAGTGAAACTGAAAAGTAACAAAATGGGTTTTAAAAAATAAACAGGCCAGTATTTAATGCTTTGATAAGTGTTCTCCTGTAGAGTGGTATGTGTAGGTGTAGGTGGTGGGGATTGAGGGTGGCATCATTTAATGTGATATGGCCATTATCCAAAGCAGTTTTGAAAATTCACTTCTGAAATTGTTTCCAGAGACATTAATACATAGCACCATACTGTATTAAAAAAAAATTTGTTGTTACCTCAAATAGGCATGGTTAAAAACCTTGTCACCTGATTTGTCTACAGATGATTTAATAGTTCTTTTGAAGTGGACATAACGCTTTTTTGGAGTGTGGTAAACCTGAGTTTTGATTCTGAGTCTAGTCTATCATTTATTAGCTATACGACCTTAGACAAGTTATTTCACCTCTTAGGCTTGGTTTTCCACTGCATAAAAATGGGAATAATACTTTGAAGAGTGGTGTGCTCTCCTAGGGGCACACCCACTTGAATCGCCTTTTTGAGTGAATTTTCTTTCTCCTAAACTTTTTTAAAAAATTGTTTTTATTGATTTCAGAGAGAGGAAGGGAGAGGGGGAGAGGTAGAGAGGGATAGAAACATCAGTGATGAAAGAGAATAATTGATCGGCTTCCTCCTGCAAACCAGGAATGGAACTGTGACCTCCTGTTTCATAGGCCAACACTCAACCACTGAGCCCCACTGGCCGGGCTCTCCTAAACTCTTAAGAGTCCCCAAGAGACTTGCAACCAGGGGAGCAGTGAGCATTGGCAGCTCATCCCGGGCTAAACCCCTGATCCTGGCCCCAAGGCTCTCTTTTCTCTGACACCAGTGAGCTGACAGCAGCCTCCCCTTGGCTCACTTCTTTTCCATAACATTTCTGGAGAGCCAAAGGCCCTGCCTAGGCTCTCTCCTGTTGCTTCTTCTATCCTAGGTCCTTCGTTATTTCACTGTTCCCAGCTTTAATAAATGTACTCTCAAAAAACAAATGCTTTGAAGAGTAGTTAAATGAAGTAATACACATGAAAGCTCTTGGGAATAGGAATGCAATAACTGTTTTCATCATCAAAGAATGAAGATTGGCTATTAATGAGATTATTAAAAAATGACAATCTGTAAAGGCAAGTTTTATCTTTTTCCAAATAGATGATGCCTTCCAGTTCTCTTTTTATTATGTTTGTGGATTCATGCTCTTCTCATCTAGCTTCTTGTGTGTGTTTTTCCTTCATTATTTTCTATCTTTTCTAACTGAAGCTTTGCTTTGGAGGCTGCCAGCCAGTGTCTTGGAGTAAGCCGCTTTCAGGAGCGCTAATCTGAACATTTTTACGATGTCATCCCCTTGGTCTTGTGTTCCTGCGGATTTTTCTCTGGGGCCTCAGATGGTGCTTAGGTCATACTCTGTAGCAGAGGGTTCTCTATCTCCTGGATTTGGTGTTAATTTGGAGACCTGTCCTTGTGGAGCTAATCTTTTTCTTTCTAAGCGAGGATGAATACTTTATCCCTCTCTGAGTTGGTTTTAAGCTTCAAGACTTAGTCTTCCACAGCTTAGAGCTTCTTATTTTAATTATATGTGGCCTAAAGGAATATCCCGCCCTTTTCTTCATTTACTGGTAGTTTCACAAAGGGTTTCACTGCTGAATAGGGGAGGAGAATACTAGTAGCCTGTTGCTATTCAGGCTGGGCTTGGGGTAACCTCTGATTCCTAATATCAACAATAATTGAGTTTGTCTTTGGGACAAAAACCTCTAAACCAGTGGTTCTCAACCTTGGCTGCACATTAAAATCACCTGGGAATCTTTTTAAAATCCTGATTTCTGGGCCTCATCCTCCAGAAATTCTGTTTCTTTGTTATGGGGTTGGGCCACAACATTAGTAACAAAGAAACAGAACGAGTCAAGGTACTCAGGACACATGTGAAGAATCTCCCAGAATTTTCCTGGCTTGTTAAGGATTTACACCTGGTGTCCTCACTTAGGCAATTTTCTACCTTGGAGACAGAATTCAGTAGCAATAGAACTATGTTCAGCCCAGACTGGTAGTTCTTTCAGGTTCCCTGAGGCAGTTCATTGACAAGGATAATGGCTGTGATGGCTGGTTATGTCTGCCCTCATTCATATTCATTCCCATTCATTCTCTCTCTCTCTCTGCTTTTTGCTTTTATTAGCATCTATTATATGCTGGATTTACCCCTGGCCCATAAGTTTTTTGTTTCTTCAGTTTCACCTGGGATATCTTTTTCTTCTGTGCAAATCCCTCTTCTGGATTAGGAACAATATGCTCTTTTTCAGTAATTTCATTGTGGCAGGGAAAGCTCATATATGGGTTTATCCATTCATGATCTCTGTAACTTCTGCACCCCATCTTGGGTGCTTTTGTTCACTTAGATGTGGTCATTAAGCACCTAAACGTTAAGTTCAGTATTACTCTGCATTTTTAAGCATGTGCAGCAAAAATTTAGCACTCTTTTTGGACTATTGACCCTGTGTCCTGTCCTACCATTTGACCTGGGCATACCTACCAATTCCACCATTGTAATGGCAGAATGGCACACTTTGCTTCTGCAAAGTGACATCTTTCAGATACTTGGTGGCTTCTCAGGTAGGATATGCATATCCTTGATGGCTTTGCCCTCAATCTCTTAATAGTGCCCTTGGCTTTGGTGTTTGAGGCTTTGAGAAGTGTCTTAGTAAGTTATAGGCTGCTATAACAGATTGCCATAGACTGGGTAGCTTAAATAACAAACGTTTATTTCTCACACAATTCTAGAGTCTGGCATGGTCAGGTTCTTGATGAGAGCCCTTCTTTTGGTTCACAGTAGCTGCCTTCTTGCTGTATCCTCATGTGGCTCAGAGAGTAGAGTGAGCCCTGGTTTGGTCAGCTCTCTGTAAGGGCACTAATCCCCTCATGGGGGCTCCACCCACACGATCTACTCTAACCTTAACTACCTCCAAAGGCTCATCTCCAAAAACAGATCACATTGGGAATTAGGGCTTCAACATATGTATTTGGAGGGGGATAGACACATTCAGTCCATAACGAGAAGGAAGTGGCATAGTCAATGCATGAGAACCATTCCATGCCAATGCCTTGGTGGAGGTTAGGGGCAGAGAGCTCTGAGTTTAGGGCTGGGCAAATGGCATATTTCAATCTTGGCTCAGGAATGCTGCTGAAGTACGGTAAATCCTTCATGATAACCATCATGTTTCTTCGGGTCGCCTCATTAGTGAAATGAAAATGCTTGTATTGATCTCTCTATGAGGAGGGTGAACAACCATCCTAGTTTTCCCAGGACTGAGGGATTTCCCACATGTGGGACTTTAGTGTCTAAACCAGGGAAGTCTGGGGCAAACCAGTACAAGTTGGTCATCCTACCCATGACTATTATGCAAATTAATGACGATCTTTATGGAAACTGGGTCAACTCTTTGAACATCAAATGTTTCTTAACCTTTTGCTTATTAACACTTTTTGAGACTTTTTCTAATCCCCCCCATGCCATCTGAATTGTAATACCACAGATATACTGTGTATTTGTTTATGTACTGTGTAATATCTATGATTTTTCTTCCCCAGCGATCAGTTTTCACCCCCTTGGGGGTGATATTGCCCTCATTGAGAATGCATGTCTTATATCCTCTCTCTAATCTATAATAATAAAAGTGTAATATGCAAATTGACTGAACAACCGAACAGCAGAATGACCATAGCATCTGGACGACCACGTTATGACACCCGCTGGCGCCCGGCCAGCCAAGGCAGGTGCAGTGCAGTTGGTCAGGGGCCTGGCCATCGCCCCATGATCGCCCTGCAGAAGGAGGCCTGGCCACCGGCCAGTGGGGTGATCAATTGGAGGGCTCCACGATTGCCCCAAAGAGGGAGGCCCAGGCCACTGACCAGTGGGCTGCAGTGAGTGGGCGGCGCCTCTCTCTGTGGGGGCGATGGATCATGGGGCTCCCAGACTGTGAGAGGGCTGAGCCCCCCCCCCCCTCCACCAGTGCAGGAACTTCGTGTACTGGGCCTCTAATATAGTCATTAAGGCTTGTTTTCTATATAGTAGATCCAGCTGTTACTACAAGCTTTTTCAATGCCTCAAACACCAAATTAGTAAAGCCAGGAAAGCATGATCTCATCTAATTCCCACAGTAGTCTTGTAAGATAGTTGGTATTATCCCTATTTTATAGATGAAGAAACTGAGGCTCAGTGAGGTTAAGTGCTGCAGCGAGGCTTTAAACTCAGTTGACTCCAAAGCTCTTTCTATTGCACTGTGCTACTGTCTCCCCCCAACCCCCTCACCAGGAGTCTTGCAGTTAACAGGGCATTTGACCAATCAGCTTATTTTCTCAAGGCACTACTAAGTACCACGCCCAGTGGAAGATGTTGGGGACACTAATGTGAAACAGTTCTTGCTGCTGAAGAGCTCACTGTTTTTCCAGGGTGGGAATGCCTTAGGGCTAAGAACCCTTATTATTCTTTCCTGCTTGGGTTGTAGTTAAGCCATGGCTGGTTGTCATGGAAAGATTTGAGCTAGTTGGCCTTTAGGAGGGTCAAAACTGTGAATTCCACCTTACTACAGGGTGAGGCAAAAGTAGGTTTATGTAAAATAATGCAATAATTAATAATAAATTCTGTATTTTGCATACTCACAACTGTAAACTTACTTTTGCCCCACTCTGTATATCTATTTTCCAACCAGCTGAGCTGTTTTTTATTTCTGAGCATAGTGCGTTTAGGATGTAACCAAAAGAATAAACTCCTTAGCCACTACATATTTGTGAGCATAAGGATTTCTGTTTTGCTTATTGATGTTCTTTTTTTTGGCTAATCCTCAGCTGAGGATATTTTTTTCCATTGATTTTTTTAGAGAGAGTGGAAGGCAAGGACTGAGGGTGGGGGAAGAGGGAGAGAATATCATCAGTGTGAGAGAGATATATTGATTAGTTGCCTCCGGCATGTGCCCCAACTGGGGCTGGGGATCAACCTGCAATGCAGAAATCGAACCAGCAACTCCTCAGTTCCCAGGATGATGCTCTAACTGTGCTGAACAACACTGGCCAGGGCATTTTTAAAAAAGTGTTTTAAGTTTTTATTGATTTAAGAGAAGAAGGGAGAGGGAGATAGAGATAGAAACATCAGTGATGAGAGCGAATTATAGATCAGCTGCCTCTTATGCACCCCCCTCTGGGGATCGAGTCTGCAAGCTGGGCATGTGCCCCGACTGGGAAAATGGAACCATGACCATCTGGTTCATAGGTGTACCCTCAACTGTTGAGCCACACTGGCTGAGCTTATTGATATTCTTAATAATTTGGAGCAGTTGTTTGCCCTTTTGTGAAGTTATTCATGTTATCTATTGAGAGACTTGGAGAAGAAATGGGATGTGGGTGGAGGTGAAGATGGGAGGAATGAGTTTTACCTGGACTTCTCCAGAGAGGCTGGAATTAAGTTTATCCTTTACTAGGGGCCCAGTGCACGAATTCGTGCACCTTGAAAGGAACCATGGGCCGCGAGGCTGCGGTGGGCACAGGGGTGGGTCTTGGCCCATCCTCTGTACCCCTGCCCGGCCCCTCCTGCCACCGCCCCCGGTCCCCTGTCTGCCAGTAGCAGGTGCGAGCAGGGGGAGGTGCAGAAGCCCTGAGGGGTGATTGAGGCCCGCTGGAAGCCCCTACCCTGCTCCTTTAGCACCTGGGAGCGGTGGCCCTGCCCCTACTGCCGCCACTGCCAGTCGCTGTTTTTGGTGTGATCAGGGCTGGGCTGGTGCCGGCAGCGGGTGCAAGCACTGGGTGGGACCGTGGCATGTGGGGCTGACACCTGCCATGTTCTGCACTCGCCCCTTGGTGGTCAGCACATGTCATAGCGAGCAGTCAAACTACTGGTTGGAGTGCCTGCCTGATGGGCCAATTTGCATATTAGGCTTTTATCTATATAGATTGGTTTTATTTTCTTTCCAATCTTGGACTTTCGAGGTGGTCCATTCACCATCTGCTTTTCTGTTGCCTCCTAAGCCTTATTTTTTCACAGCTGAACCTCCTGGACTGGAGGTTGGAGCCTTTGGGGAGTATCTGATGTTTAGCTCATGTCACATGTCATATCCACAGAGAAACTGGAAGGAGTATGTTTTTGGGGTCTGCTTGCTGGCTGTGCTTTCACAGAGAGAGTTCTTGATTATGCCTTTTAATGACCACTTGTCATCACAGGTAGAGGGATATCACAGCAGTCACTGAACGATCCATGTCTAGTCACTTCTCTCTGCATGTATTCTGCCTCTTCTGTCTTGTGAGGGGAGGAGTTCTAGAAACTGGAATAATCTGAGATGCATTCCAAAGGTCTGGTGAGGAAGACTAATGCCATTTTAAATGGACATTTCTTTACTTTTGGCAATAGTTTCATGCATATACCTTACATTTCTGTGAGGCTCCCAAGGTGGGCAGCAGCCACCTGACCAAACTCTATATTAGCAGGCTACAGTTCACTGGAAGTTACATAAGGTAGGGCAGTCAATATCTATAAGATTGATTGTCATGCTTTGAATCCAGTGGATAGTAGACATTGGAGGTTTAAGGGGCCAGCTTATAAGCAAGGTATTTAAGGTTGAATTTTGTGACCCTACCCATCTGATAGTTACGGGGAGTTGGGTTTGATTGTATTCATGAAGCAAAGTCTCCATCTGTGGGTGCAGCTCCTAAAGTCTAAAATAGTATATCTGGACTGGAAGAAATCATCCTCTGGGTCTTCATATTAGTTTCATTGAAGAAATCAGGCCGTGTCTGGTTCATTCGTAGTTCCTTGGGTGAATGAAAAGTCAGTAGATAGTCTTTCAGGTCTGTCATTGCTTAATGTTGTAGTTTTGCATTTGGTGGATTCTTATTTGACTACTAGAGGCCCAGTGCACAAAATTCATGCATGGGTAGAGTCCCTAGGCCTGGCTGGCGATCAGGGCCGATTGGGGCCTTCCAGCTGCCGGCTGGGGCCTTCCTTTGTTTTGTGCCGCCCCCTGGTGGTCAGTGCATGTCATAGTGGGCGATCGATTGAACTCCTGGTCTCCCAGTTGAACTCCTGAGGGGACACTTTGCATATTAGCCTTTTATATATATAGATGACAAAACTGAGCCTCAGAGGAATGAAATGGATGGTATACCTTTTTTAGGGCCATCAGTGTATTAATGGCAGAGCTGAGACTCAAGCCAAAGGGCCCACAGAGGGTGGCCATAGAATTTGTTAGGATTATTTAAAGCCTTGTAAAGATGCAAGAGACAATTGCAGTTAAAAATCTCCAGAGAGAGAAGGCCCCTCCACTGACTCTTGTCCATTATACTTACAATCCTCACTGTTGAGGGTTTTAGCTTTCATGCTGATTTTTCTCCTATTCGTGTTGAAGTTTTCCTCTTGCTCTCATCCCTGATGAAATAGATTTGAAGTTTCCACATTTTAGAAACAAAGAAATAGCTCTCAGGCCAGACTGCTGTGTGTTCTGTAAAGAACAGGGCCAATGCATCAGTGGACCTTTTCTGGTGACCCAAGCAAACCTTTAATGTGTCTCAAAGAAAAAGAAACTGAAGGAATGAATGATAGGTCAGTGGTTTAAAAAGACTTTGGAGTCAGCTCACTTGGTTTCATATTCTGCTATCTACTTAATAGCTATCAGATAGAGAAGTTACTTACTTTTCTCTAAGCCTTAATTTCATGATCTGTAGAATGGGAAGAGTAATATTTGCTTTTGTAGCCAATTAGTTGAGAGAATACATATGAAAAGTGCTTCCTCTGGCACAATTTAACTGCTCTGTATTATCATCAGTAATGACAACAGCAGCAGTTGCCAGTTCCTGATCCAAGACTTGGTTAGAGGATAAGTTATGCTGACCAAGTAAGTTTTATTTTAATCATCACATCATTGTCTGTGTTCTTTGTTGGTTGGTTTATTATTCATATCAATAGTCACAGGTAGCTCATACTCAGTAACTAAAAGTTGTGAATAGTTAGGAACTTTGCAGCTTCTCTGCCGTCATTTTCCTTATTCCACTCATTTCTTATCTTTCTGAGGGTCTCTTTAACCGCTGATTTAGCCAGCAGGTCTTGTTTCCTGGGCAGTGTTTGGCATGGGATTTTAATGGAGCATGGGTGGCTGGTCCATAGCCTGCCTGGGGCCCTCTGACAATGTGTTCTTGTCTCTTGCCTCTGCTCTTCAGCAGACATGAAGCAATTACTTCATTAAGGGAACTTTGACATCTGTCATGGCTTTCTTCTGATTTGTATGTCCATTTGTGGTCCTTGCGCAAGGTCTGGGAGGCACAGTTAAATACCCTAACCTGGACTTTATCAAGTTGACTCTCTTTCCCTTTGAGATTTACAACTGGTTCAGTGTAGAATTGGGGGTAGGAGTGGGAAGAAGCCCCTAAATCTACTACCCCCACATTATATTGATCTCAAGCTGAGTTAAAAACAACAACAACACCCTGCAAGCACCATAAAGATAGCCTGAATGAAACAAAGGAAAACCTCACTATTTTGGGGGAAGACTAGTCTGAATTGGTTTAAAAAAAAAAAAAGGAATTAAAATATTTTCAAAGAAATGCCATTGTCTTAAATTTTTGCAACCATATGCAGTATTTAGCTTACTTAGTCTTTCTCCTCTTTCCTGTAGCTGCTCCAGAGTTATTACCAGAGCCCCCTCCTATCTCCTGCTTCAGCTTCCTCCAGGACATTGTGTGCCGTTGCCACTTGGGGTCTTCCTAAATACTGTGCTGAAAGAGAACACTCATGCTTAGAAGCCTCAGTGGCACCTACTGGCTGCTGAATAAATTCCAGTGTTTAGTAGTCCTGGGGTTCCATGCCTATCATGATGTATCCCTGTCCTACTACTTTAATTATATCCTCTACCATTACCCACATGTACACTTTGCTCCTGATAAACTGGTCCATGTGGTCCTCTAAGCATGCCTCTGCCAGTTCTTTTGCCCAGAGTAACCTCTCCTTAGTTTCCTACTTTAAGCTGCACAGTTGCCTTCTTCAGCAAGCCTTGACAGGGACCTTCTTATTTGTATCCACATAGAAACTCTTTGATTATAGAATTCAGCATACTTTATCCTGGTTAGTTATTTCGTCTCTTATTATATGAGCTTCTCAAGGACATGGGCTATGCTTTATTTTGTGTGTGTGGAGCATAATGCTGAGTATAACACGGACACAATAAATGCTTGTTGAATGAATATGTGAAAGCTTGAGATATAATAGTCCTGTTCAAATCCCAGTTCTTCCTTGAAACATTCTTTGATTCCCAGCCAGAGAGGGAAGGGAGAGGGAGAGAAAGATAGAAATCTCCTGATTTCAGAGAAGAAAGGAGAGGGAGAGAGAGATAGGAACATCAATAATGAGAGAATAATTGATCGGCTGCCTCCTGCACATCCCACATTGGGGATCAAGCCTGCAACCTGGGTATATGTCCTTATCGGGAATCGAACTGTGACCAACTGGTTCATAGGTTGAGGCTCAACCATGGAGCCACGCAAGCTGGGCAAGCAGTTCAGTTCTTAAGAGTAAATCTTATTTTTCCAACTGGATTAGGAATTCCTGGAGGGCAGACACTGTCACTCATTCCTCTCTGTGTACCCAGCCCTCAGCACAGTTCCTAGCTTATAGAGGGTGTTTAATAAATGCTTGTGAATGCAGGAGTCCTGCTACTTGGTCAGCTATTGTTCCTACCAGTTGATCAGCCTCCTTTGTCATCACTGGTGAGGGGTCTCCAGCTCAGATGTTTCAGGGCCAGGTAGGGAACAGTCAGTGTGAGGCATTAGGGAATGGTGGGCCGGTGTCAAACTGGAGTGCTCATGTGCTCTGTGGGGGCAGCTGCTACTCAGCCCATCATTATAGGTAAGTGTGGCTCTATGGCCTCATCATCTCATGTTATGAGAAAAGCCAGAAATCCAGATTTTTGTGAAACCCCTAGGGGCTACCAAAGCATGTCTGTGGTTGAGATTTGAACTATAGGCTACCTATTTGTGACCTTTGGATAGAGGCTGGGATTTTACACATTTAAATTTCTTGTATAAGAAGCAAGGGAGGGGAGGGCATACCTGAACACTTTTGGGGGAGTTGTGGTGAAAACCTAGCTTTGGTTGAGAGTGTCCTGTAATTTTCTGTGGGTAGTTAATTAGTCTCTTCAGCTGAGCCTTGCAGAGCCCCATCTATGGTCTGGTTTTATTTTCCCTTGTATTCTGTCCCTAAAAATATGGTGATTTTTTTTTCTTTTTCCCCAGCCTCCAATGAGGGAGGTTTGACTATTGTTCCTGCTTCTATTTCTAAGGCCCTGGTGCTCAGGCTGATACAGCGTGAAGTCCCAGAGATCATTCCTATTAATCGCTTCTCTGAGAAGGCACTCTGGGTAAATAAAAAAAATCAAAATGGAACTACATTATACAAAATCATTGCCTAATTGTGGTCAGCTACGGGGCAAAGCAGTACACTAGCCATGAGGAAGTCTGCACCTTCATGGAACCTTTTGCAGGGCAATATCTTATCCTCTGGCTGGCTTGCTCTTTTCATAGGCCCTGGCAGTGCTTGCTTGTTTGGTTCTAGGTTTCAAAGTGTCGCCACCAGTGCTTTCCCCATCTGAGGCAGAAACAAGCTGATTGGAAATATCTCTGGAAGAATATATGAGAAACTGAAAAGAGAGGGTATCTTTGGTGAGGGATTCTGGGTGGCTGGAGAATGGGGGAGGAGGGAGGCTGACTTTTCACTGTATACCTTTGTGTGCTTTTTCAAATTGGAACCATGTGCATATATTGTTCTTATTTTTTTAATGTACCTGAGCAGACCCAAGTGTAGTCTCTTCTTCAAAATTCACTCTGTTCTCACTTTATTCCTGAGTATGGGTTTCTCTGCAAACACCTACATCCAGTCACTGTAGATTATGTTTTCAAGGTGACAGTTTGCTTCTGTGCTCTCCAGAAGTGTCTTAGGGTTTTTCACCTGGCAGTCTTTTGAATAATAATCAGGCCTAAAGTATGTTCAATAATTTACTGTTTTCAAAGGCTTTCAGATGCATTATTTAGTCTGGTCCTTACAACATCTACTAGTATATTTCATGGAGGTAAAAAATTGAGGTTTGAAGAGTCTAAATGACTTAGGGTCATACAATACTAGTCATGGTAGAGCAGTGACTAATCCAGGTAGTCTCATTGTTTTTCTAATCCTCTCCTGAGGGTATGTTTATTGATTTGAGAGAGAGAGGGAGAGAGAGAAAGGAAGAGACAGAAAGAAACATCGACGAGTTGCCTCCAGTACACACCCTGACCAGGGATTGAACCTGCAATCTAGGTATGTGCTTTGACTGGGAATCAAAACTGCAACATTTTTGAGGTACAGGATGATGCTCTAACCAGCCAAGCCACCAGCTGGGGCCAGGTAGCCTTATTTCATATTCATGCCCCTTGCTCTTAGTTCTTGTGGCAGTGAGGTGGTGTTCTCTTTTTGGAATTCTCTTATGGACTTCCAGAGCTGTTTCATTTGGGGTAGAAGTGGAGATGTGGTGTTCCCTCTTTCCTCTTTTGGTTCAAGCCTTTATCATATTAGGACACTCAAGTTATGTAGGCCTGTGTTCTGGAAAGCAGTGTCAGTAGGAGGTTTCTACATTTTCTAGATGGGGCTTCTTTGGGGCAGTACCTTTCAGGGAAGCTTGAATTGATAGCCTGGTTTCCTATTTCTTGCTGAGTATTATTGCTACTATTCGGCAGAGGGCTTTGTTTCCAGGTTACAAATCTTTCTGGCAAAGAAGTAAGGAATAGAATTGGAAGGACTCATGTAGTCCTTGGATATAATTTAATGCTCCTGAGAGAGTAAACATTGGATTAATATCCTGACAACATATGGCTTGGCATGTAGGACACTCCTGGGAGACCCTCCTTACCACACATAGCCTGCCTTTGCCAATGGCCCCTTCCCACAGGTCTTTCTAGCAGCTGTTGTGCACCTGGGTGAATCATCAGCTTTCCTAAGCTTCAAAAAAAATGTTAACTGATGAAAGTTCTCATATATGCAGCAAAAATAAACAGACAACCCTGAGAGACTTACTGAGAGAGAAAGACAGTATGTTTTAGTACTACTTTGCTTCCCCTGAGTTTGTTGAGGGTATTTACTCCCTTTAGAAACACGGGCTAATTCTCACCACTGGTCTCTTAAGAATACAACATTGAATATCGTCTTGCCTTTTTTACTCTGCTGCCCCTGACATCCTGGGGATGGAAGATCTCTGGAAGTTCTAGAGAGGCTACTGAAGACCAAACAGAAATCCTTTTTATCTTTTCTATTCTTACTTAAATCAGAATTAGATTACTTTCAAAGATAATTCTGTGCATTATGGTCACAACTCAAGAGTAGGAGAGGCTCCTGGTACCTCCTTTGCCATCTCTGAAGAGGACTTGTTGGGGACACGTACAGATCATGCTCAGGTTGGCTGTTCCAAAGAGAGTTGTCCCAGAGATAGGTACCAGCTGATGGCTTAGTTAGGCTCTCACTGGTGACAGCTTTGTAGGTCTGGAAACTCAACTAATTTACCCAAGGTTAAGTTCTCGTGGGCTGTCTCAAGCACAGGTTCATGAGACCATCAAGACATAGTTCCAGTTAACTATAACTCTAAGAAACTGCCTTGTTGGTTTGTGTGGATAGGTAGGACCATTATCTCCTCTATAGAAAAATTTAGCTGGGAAGTCAGTTCACCCCTGGAGGAAAACAAGGTGAAGTATAGTGGAAAGCTCTTGGCTGTAGCATCAGATATACCCAGATTTAAACCATGTACTAGCTATAAGACTTCAGATGAATTACTTAACGTCTCTGTTCCTATTTCTTCATCTGTAACAACCCTATGTTCATAGCAGGACTATTTACAATAGCTAAGATCTGGAAACAGCCCAAGTGCCCATCAGTAGATAAAGCTGTGGTACATTTACACAATGTAACTACTGAGCCGTGTAAAAAAAAAAAAGAAATCTTACCTTTTGTGACAACATGGAAGGGACCTGGAGATTATTATGCTAAGTGAAATAAACCAGTCAGAGAAAGACAAATACCATATGGTTTCACTTATATGTGGAATCTAATGAACAAAATAAACTGACAAACAAAATACAAACAGAGGCATGGATACATGGAACAGATTGACAGCTGTCAGGAAAGGGTTGGGGAGCTGGATAAAAGAAGGTGAAGGGATTAAACACAAACAAACAAACAAACAAACAAAAAAACAGCCCTAGCTGACTTGGCTCAGTGGATAGAGCATCAGCCTGCGAACTGAAGGGTCCCAGGTTCGATTCCGGCCAAGGGCACATGCCTGGGTTGCGGGCTCGATCCCCAGTGGGGGTGTGCAGGAGGCAGCCAATCAATGATTCTCTCATCATTGATGTTTCTATCTCTTCTTCTCCGTTTCTCTCTGAAATCAATAAAGAATATATATCTATATCTATCATCTATCTATCTATAAACAGGAACAAACCACAACAACACATAGACAAAAACAACACTGATGTTAGCCAAAGGTAAAGGGGGGTGGGAAGTAGGTGGAGGTGGGCAAAAGGGTGGTGGGAATGGGCACAGAAAGAGACTTTGCTTGGGGCGATGGGTGAGTGAGACAGATGATTAAGTGTGCAAATGATGCTTTGTTGAATTGTACACTTGAAACCTGTATGGTTTTGTGAACCACTGTCACCCCAATAAATTCAATAATAAAAAAGAAAAAAAAACACACCAAAAAACCTCCAAAAACCAACCCTGCCAAAATATGCTTCTCAGTTTGTTAGGGCACCAGGAATGTATAGGATGTCCCCTAAATGTATACACACACTTTCAATAATTATTAAGGCAGTGTTATTAAAATACATTTCATTTTCAAATTTGAGCTGTCAGCTGTTAAAGTGTGTATTCATTTTTTGGGGACACCCTATATTTGAGAGAGAATAATTTTTAATCCTCACTGGGGGATATTTTTTCCATGATTTTAGAGAGAGTGGAAAGGAGGGGGAAAGGGGATAGAAGAGAGAGAGTGAGTAACATCAGTGTTAGAGAGCCATAACAATTGGTTGCCTCCCCAATGCTCCCCCAACTGGGGCAGGGAACCTGCAACCCAGGTACTTACCCTTGACCAGAATTGAACCCATGACCCTTCAGTTTGCAGGTCGATGGTCTAACCACTGATCCATGCTGGCCAGGATGAGAGAGAATAATTTTTATTGTGTAGTTTCCCTTTTATGTATTCTTTGAAGACCATAGCCCTTCTTTTATCTTGGGTTACAATAGGAAAAAGTAGTTCCTAGCTCTCATCAATCCTTTCCAACCTAAGGAGCCTTTCTGGTTACCATTCAATCTATAATGCTTTGTTGAGCACCCATTATGTGTCAGGTACTGCTCGGCCATGGGAATATAATGGTGAGTGAGACAGATATGGTCCCTGCCCTCAGTGACACTGCTCCAAATCACCTCCTTAGATGGGTTACTTCTGTGGATAACTGGTCTTGTTCATTCTTTGTTGCTTATACTAATTTCCTTCTGAGAGGGTAATCTTTTCCCTAGACCTAGGGGACAGTGACCCTTTGTGCTGCCTGGGCCTTGCCTGCTGGCTTGTCTGCTACCAAGCGATGTGCTGAGGTTGAAGGAGAAAGCCCCATGGGCTCCTATTGCCTCGGACACACATGTCCCAAGAGCCTGCACTTGGCACTCTTGAATGTTTCTTTTCTCCTTACACACAGATTATAGTGTTCACTGGTAATTTAAATTCAAATAACCTTCCACCCTCTCTCTGCCTTAAAAAAAAAAAAAAAAGAAAGCCTTGTGTATTATAGGAGTAGAGAACAAAGCAGGCCAGGCCCGGTCTCCTGGTGGGGTTTGTTTTATCGTGTGTGTGTGTGTGTGTGTGTGTGTGTGTGTGTGTGTGTGTTTGTGTGTGTTTTGTTTGTTTTTTGTTAATCTTTACCTGAGGATAGTTTTCCCATTGACTTTTAGAGGGAAAGGGAAGGGAAGAGAGAGAGATATATAGAGATAAACAAAGATGTGAGAGAGATACATGCCTCCTGCATGTGCCCCAACCAGGGCTGGGATTGAACCTGCAACCCAGGTATGTGCCCTTGACTAGGAATCAAACCCTTGACCTTTTGGTGTTTGCTAAGGGTTGCCTTTACTTTAAATAAGGCTAATGTGTGATTCAGGCATATTGATATTGTGCAGTAATAGAATCTCAAGTTGTCCTCTACCTTGTTGTCATAATTAGTATGACAGGTAGATTCTGGGCTTTGGCTGACAGGAAGTGGAACTTGTTTCTCCACTTTGGACTCTGGACTGTATCATGGCCCCTAGTGGGCCCTGGATAAAGAAGGCCTAGCTGCCAGGTTGATAGATTTCTCAGTTTCAAAATACAGGCCTGAAGACTGCCCTACCCTCCCTCCTCCTCCTCCTCTCCCTCTTGCCAATTTTACCAGCAGTTGCCAAGAAGTGTGTGGGGGAAGCAGGTAGAATGGCTCTCTGGGAACCATTTATTTGAGAACTCCCAGTGGATAAATGCATTTTCCTCTCCTCTTGCTGTGGTGTGTAGCATTGTGATTTGGTACTGCTTGTCCCTCTGCAGTAGTGAGGCTTGTATATGATTCCTTCAGCTCTGTTGGAGTTTTCAACAATAAATTGCTTGCTTATTGTTTTTTCCCCCAAATTCCATTACCTTCCCAGGAGTAGGGGAGTGTGTCAACAATTAGGGACCTAGTTGACCCTCTGTTTCTGGCTCTGTGACTACTGCAAGTATGGTGTCTGAGCCCAAATAAGCCATGTTTCCCACTGTTGCTGGGACTGGGCACTTGCTTCAGCGGATTCAGCTTTAAGAGTCACACTAGCCCCAGCCATTGTGGCTCAGTGGTTGAACATTGACCTGTGATCCAGGAAGTCACGGTTCGATTCCTTGTCAGGGCACATGCCCAGTTTGCAGACTTGATTCTCTCTCATCATTGATGTTTCTATTTCTCTCTTCCTCTCCCTTCCTCTCTAAAATCAATAAAAAATTATATTTTTATAAAAGAGTCATACTTGAGGTTTGGCTGGAAAGGAGAGAGCACTATGTGATTATTGCTTATGTACTAGTTAAACCTATCAGCCAACAGATGTCAAGTTCAGGAAAAAAGTGCAATAATCTATAATAAGAGCGTAATATGCAAATCATCTAGACGACCACGCTATGACACGCACTGGTGCCAGGCCAGCCAAGGCGGGTGCGATGCGATTGGTCGGTGGGGCCCGCCATTGCCCCATGATCACCCCGCAGAGGCCAACCTCTGCAGGGGGATTGATCTGGGGGGGGGGGGGAGCTCCACGATGGATCGCTCCAAAGAGGGAGGCCCAGGCTACCTGGTAGGCGGAACTGTGGCAGGTGTGCGGGGCCCTCCCTCTGTGGGGCGATCAATTGCTCGGCTCCCGGACTGCAAAAGGGTGCAGGCTGAGCTGAGGGATGCCCCCCCTCACCTAGTGCATGAAGTTCATGCACCGGGCCTCTAGTGCTATTATAATGGCATAATAATTATTTATCATTATAATAATCAGCTGGCATAGTTTTTGATAAGAGGCAGATTCTGAAATGAGTGCAGGGGAAGGGTTAACCTTGCAGGAGATGCTGTGTGGATGTGTATGATTCAAGTATGGAGTTGGTACTCTGTCTGCATAGCCAGAGGAGCTATGGAGACTCCAGCTGGGGTTGTTTGCCCTGCAGGTACTGCCTCTCTCATGGTGTGATAAGCACACACCATTCCTTGGTTTAAGGTGCTCTAGGTTGCTGGATTATCACCCTAGCACCCAGCAGCACTGGGTTCTGGGAAAGGTGGATTTTGTTTCCCAGTCCATTTGGGATTTTTCAGAATAGCCAGCCTTATCCCCATAGCTACAGATGTTGAACTCCACTCCCAGCAGTGAGCTGTGCCCCATACCTGACATAAGTCAGTTGTACATACTGGTTGTGCTCATGGGAGAGAGCCTCTTCTTACCCAAGAGCTTGCCAGAGCTGCATTCCCATTCTGAGTAGGAAGGTGGTATTGAAGGGGAAGGAGCAGAGCTGGGCTCTTAAATGACTCACAAAGGCAGCACTGGAGTAGGAGAAAGAGTCTTTGGATTCACGCAGACCTGGGTGTACTCCTGACCTTGCCATTCACTAGCAGTTGAACAGATTGTTTAAGCTTGCTGAGCCTCAGCTGCCCATCTATGTTTTGTGCTCATCTATGTCTCATTTGTTTTTCACTAACAGTCCTGTCTCTGACGTATCTGTCACCATACCTGCCACTAAACAGTGCTCAGTAAATGCTTCTGATCCCCTACCTACTCCCTGCTGCCTACCCTGAGTAGTAAAAGGGCAAGGACAAGACTTCAATTAGAGCTTTATGTGAGCTTATTTAGGCCCTGGTGTTGCTTCTCTGAGCCATGATCCTGGAAGCTGCCTCATCGGGGAGACTTAGATATTTAATGTTTGGGCACATTTCTGCTTTATCCAAGGAATAAAAGAGGATTTAAAATCCCTCAAGGTAGGGTTTACCTGCTTATGCCTCAGGCCCCTGTAGCCTTTGGGTGGTTCATTTGGGGGCATTGCTTACCCTTGGGAAGTACTTGTTTTTTTCAGAGATTGCTAGTGTTTGGCTCAGTCTCTTTACTGGATAAAGTTTTAAGTTTTACTGGATAAAGGTTTAAGTGTTTCTATCTGCCTGGCCTTTGCTGTGGACTTTTATTTTGGAAGCCTGGAGTACTCAGACAAGGTGATATCCTTTTTTTTTTTTGGCTATAGGCCAGCTTATCACTATGGCTACCATCAGCCTGAAGAATGGCTGGACATAGAAAGTAACTTCTGTCAGAAATTTGGGGAAGAAAAAGAGGGGAGGGGAAAGAATAATTTTGCCTGAGGTTCCACAAGGGGAGAACAGCTTCTCTAAGCAGAACCATTTGATTTGGTAGAGCTTCATTTTCCTTCTCTCTGAAATTTTGTTCTTTCAGTGAACAAACATATATAGAGCAACTGTTACATTCCATAGTAGAACAAGCCCAGAGATATTGTTGTGACCAAATCAGATAACAGTACCTGCTCAGAGTGTATTGATGAACATAGACATTAATAAAAGTATAATCACACATACATGTACAATTACTATTGTAATAAGTGTATTGAAAAAAAGGAATGTGTTCACTAATATTTTGGAAACCGATGTATATCTTTCTATGCATGTATCCATAATATATGATTTTATGAGAATGAAAAAAAAGAAGAAAAGGAATGTGGTATGAGAACATTTGACAGAGATTTGACTTGGTTTTGGGTTAAGAGGGTATCAGGGAATGCTTCCTTGAGGAATGATGTTTTAGTTACATTGTGAAGAATAAACGGGTGCTTATGAAATAACTCCTTATGTGTTTCAGCCTGAGGGTCCAGCATTTACAAAGGCTCTAGGGTAGGGGTGGGAGATACAAAGAAGCATGACTGAGGAATTGAAAAAAAAAGTGTGGCAGGAGCACAGACAGTGAGAAGAGATAGATACAAGAAGAGGCTGGAGGGACTGGCAAGGGCAGGCCAGGTCAGCCACGGTAAGGCATTTTGTATTTACCTGGAGAACAGAGGAAGTCTTTGGTGGTGAGATGACTGCATTTGTAGTATGAACAGATCACTCTATCAGATGTGGATTTTGATGAGGGAGTGAATGAAGATCAGAAAACAAACATTACTGTAATAGGTTGCTTGTTTTCCTTCAGTCAGCTAAATGGTAATCTTGAGACCGACTCCCTGAAATAGAAACATCATGAGTCTGGCACATAGTGGGTGCTCAGTGAATGGTGAATGTTATAATGGCTTCAAATAATTCAAACTCCATCTGGGAGAGAAGCTACAGATGGGACCATAGGTGCTGAGAAAGACTGGCTAAAGGCATGGAACAATGAGATTGAATTTGGCTTGTTAGGGAAGGTTTTGGGGGAGGGTATTTGATGAGTGACTGCTTCAGTTAGAGAGAAAGCAATGGGCAGAAGGCTTGAGTGGTAACCAGGAAGAACTGCTGTCTCTTTTCCCTGTCAGGGAAGAGTGTGAAGTTATTAGAGCAAAGTGTCTGAGAATCCCGGCTCTTTTAAGTCTGGCTAACCTGTGTTTCAGCTCTGGGTCTGCTGCATACATCCTGTGTGGCCTTGGGCAAATCATTTCCCCTCAATTGTCTTTGGTGTCCACATCTGTACCATGGAAATAGTAATAACTACTTGTAGTGTTGGTTGAGGATTAAATAAAATAATGTATGTAAAACACTTAGCATAGTGCTTTTCATATAGTACATATTCAATAACTGATACATTTAAAAACAAGCATTTCTTTTGGGAGATAAAACTCTTCTAAACTTCTGTGGCCAGATACATTTTTTGAAAAATCAGTCTGCATCTTGGAATCATTATCAACTTCCCTCAATAAGGTCTTAAGGAGCATGCCACTCTCCCGCCTCATAGTCTCTGCTGACTTAGCATCATGCTTAGAATAAAGTTCTCATTCCTTAATGAGATAATGAAAAGCTATGGGTTGCTCTGAAAGAATTGAAAATGCCTAAGCATTTGATTGTCCTGATATGTAACCTGTATTGTGGACAGGAAGCCACTGCAGGACAGAATATGGAGAGCCAGAAAGGTTTTCTATGGTAAAGATGTCAGACTAGGGTGCATTTTATTTCCCTATTTGTTTAATCTGCATGCAGAGTATATATGAAAAACGGGGCTAGATTCAGAGGAAGGAGGGGTGAAAATTGGTAGAAGAAATATCAATAACAAGATATGTAGATGACACCATATTACTGGTAGGAAGTAGCAGTGACTTCTGATGAAAGTGGAGGAAGGTGCCAAAGCAAATTTGCACTTGAATATCAAGAAGACAAAAATCATGACTACAGAAGAAGAAATACACAACTTTAACATAGACAATGAATTCAGTGAAATTGGAGGTAGCAGCCAAGAAATCAGGAGAAGGCTGAGATTCAGAAGGGCAGCAGTGGAAAAGTCAAGAGCAAAGATGATTGTTAGAGACCAAGGCTAAGATCACCCACACCCTTGTATTCCTGATTGCTATGTATGGATACAAAAGTTGGACAGTAGAGAAGGCTAATAGAAGGAAAAAAAAGGATTCATTTGAAATATGATAGGAAGGAGAGCTCAGATACCCTGCCTGAAAGATGAACAAGTGGATCCTAGAGCAAATTAAGCCTGAAACATTGCTGGAGGCAAAAATGATAAAACTGAAACTGTCCTACTTTGAGCACATCCTGAGAAGATAGCAGGGTTCTTTGGAAAAGATAGTAATGCTGAGAAAAATAGAAGACAGCAGGAAAAGAGGAAGACCAAATATGAGATGGATTGATTCCATAGAAGTCATAGGCATGAGTATACAGGAGCTGAGCAGGGCTGTTGAGGACAGTGCATTGTGGACATCACTCATTCATAGGGTAGCCAGCAGTGACTCAGTAGCATGTAATTAAACAACCCTACCCTAGTTACAAGCCTTTGCTTGCATGCCTTGGCAGCTGCATTTCCTACACTCTGCCCTGCACCTTCAATGTTTTGGCCACAGTGACCTTTCTGCTTTTTGCACAGAGGGGCCTTTGCTCCAACTATACCCTCTGCTTGGAATATTCTACCCTCATCTTTACTTAATTGGCTCCTTGTCATTCATATCTCAGGTCTGTTGTTACTTAGGAGAAAGGATCTTCCTTACTTTCCTCTGGTATAAAGTAACTACTCCTGTCACCCTAACACAGCCATCTGATATTTTTCTTGTTTATTTGCTCCTTGTTTACTCTCTGTCTACGCTCCCCCCCCAAACCCCTACACAGAATGTAAGTTACAGGAGAGTAGGGACCATGTCTGTCATGTTCACAGCTATATTCCCAGTGCTAGGAACAGTGCCTGTCATATAGTAGTAGATGATGAAACAACATTTGTTGAATGAATCAGTTTGTGAATAAGAATGGATTCTGTAACTATTCAGAACCTGAGTACAAAGGTGTTCCTATTCATACTGTTGTTGTTTTTCTAATCCTCACCCAAGGATATATTTTTTCCATTGATTTTCGAGAGAGTGGAAGGGAGGTAGGGGAGAGAAGCATCAATGTGAGAGAGATACATCAATTAGTTGCCTCCAGTACATGCCCCAATGGGGGCTGGGATTGAGCCTGCAACCCAGGTACCTGCCCTTGACTGGGAATTGAACCCCTGACCCTTTGGTTTGCAGGCTAATGCTCCAAGCACTGAGAAACACTGGCCAGCGCCACACTGTTTTGCTATTTATTTATTTATTTATTTATTTATTTATCTTGGATTATTCTGGTAACTCATCTGATTTTTTAAAAAAAAATCCTTAATGTTTAAAGTACTACATGTGTCTCCTTTTCCCCCCATTAATCTCTCCCTAGCCACCCCCTCCCCCCAGCACATGCCCTCATCTCCCAGCACATGCCCTTACCCTTTAACCTCTCCCCGGCCACCCAAATCCCCCAGCACATGCCCTCTGTGTCCATTAGTTATGCTTATATGCATGCATACAAGTCCTTTGGTTGATCCCTTACCTCTCTTGCCTTCCCTCTGAGGTTTGACGGTCTGTTCGATGCTTCTCTGTCTCTGGATCTATTTTTGTTCATCAATTTCTGTTGTTGATTATATTCCACAAATGAGTGAAATCATGTGATATTTATCTTTCTCCGACTGGCTTATTTCGCTTAGCATAATGCTCTCCATGTCCTTCCATGCTGTTGCAAATGGTAAAAGTTCCTTCTTTTTTACAGCAGTGTAGTATTCCATTGTGTAGATGTATCATAGTTTTTTAATCCACTCATCTGCTGATGGGGACTTAGGCTGTTTCCAAATCTTAGCTATTGTAAACTGTACTGCTGTGAATATAGGGGTGCATAGATCCTTTCTGATTGGTGTTTCTGATTTCTTGGGATATATTCCTAGAAGTGGGATTTCTGGGTCAAATGGCAGTTCCATTTTTCATTTTTTTGAAGAAACTCTATACTTTTTCCACAGTGGCTGCATCAGTCTGCATTACCACCAGCAATGCATGAGGGTTCCTTTTTCTCCACATCCTCACCAGCACTTGTTTTGTTGATTTGTTGATGATAGCCATTCTGACAGGTGTGAGATGGTATCTCATTGTTATTTTGATTTGCATCTCTCCGATGATTAGTGACTTTGAGCATGTTTTCATGTCTCTTGGCCTTCTGTATGTCTACTTTCGAAAAGTCTTTTTAGGACCTTTGCCCATTTTTTGATTGAATTGTTTAACTTCCTTTTGTTAAGATGTATGAGTTCCCTATAAGTTTTGGAGATTAGACCCTTATCTCATATAACATTGGCAAATATGTTTTCCCATGCAGTGGACTTTCTTATTGTTTTGTTGATTTTTTTTTTTTTTTTTTTTTTTTTTTTTTTTGTTGGAGTTTTTTTTT
>NW_005370597.1:1604346-1605588 GCF_000412655.1 Myotis brandtii | reverse complement strand
AAATATTTTTATTGATTTCAGAGAGGAAGGGAGAGGGAGAGAGAGATAGAAACATCATTGATGAGAGAGAATCACCAAACAGCTGCCTCCTGCACACCCCAAACTGGGAATCAAGCCTGCAACCCGGGCATGTACCCTTGACCAGAATCGAACCAGGGATCCCCGAGTCCGCAGGCCGATGCTCTGTCCACTGAGCCAAACCGGCTAGGGCTCTTCTAAGATTTTTATGGTTTCCCATCTTATGTGTAAATTCTTTATCTATTTTGAGTTTATTTTTGTATATGGTTTCTAGTTTCATTTTTTTTGCATGTATCTGTCCAATTTTCCCAATACCATTTATTGAAGAGACTGTCTTGATTCCATTGTATGCTCTTCTCTCCTTTGTCAAATACTAATTGAGCATAATGGCTTGGGTTGATTTCTGGGATTTGTTCCATTGGTCTACCGTATATGTCTGTTCTTGTGCTAATACCAGGCAGTTTTGAGAACAGTGGCTTTGTAATATAGCTTGATATCTGATATTGTAATCCCTCCAACATTGTTTTTCTTTCTGAGGATTGCTGCAGATATTTGGAGTCTTTTTTAATTCATATTAGTTTTTGGAGAGTTGTTCTAGGTCTGTGAAATATGCCATTGGTATTTTAATGGGGATTGCATTGAATCTATATATTGCTTTGGGTAGTATGGACATTTTAATGATGTTGAGTCTACCAATCCATGAACACAGTATATTCTTCCGTTTTTTAATGTCTTCCTCTATCTCTGTTTTCATTGTCCTGTAGTTTTCTGAGCACAGGTCTTTTACCTCCTTAAGTTTATTCCTAGGTATCTTAATTTTTTTGTTGCAATGGTAAATGGGATTGTTTCTTTAGTTTCTCTTTCTGTGAGTTCATTATTCGTGTATAAAACCACAGATTTCTGGGTGTTAATTTTATATCCTGCTACATTTCCAAATTATTTATTAAGTTTAGTAGTTTTTGGATGGAGTCTTTAGGGTTTTCTATGTACAGTATCATGTCATCTGTGAATAATAACAGTTTTATTCCTTTTCCAATTTGGATGCCTTTTATTTCTTCTTCTTGTCTAATCGCTATGGCTAGCACTTCCAGTACTATGTTGAACAGCAGTGGTGAAAGTGGGCATCCCTATCTTGTTCTTTTTCTTAGGGGAAATGGCTTAGTTTTTGCCCATTGAGTATGATGTTGGCTGTGGGTTTGTCATATAAGGCTTTTATTATGTTGA
>NW_005370597.1:1601958-1603971 GCF_000412655.1 Myotis brandtii | reverse complement strand
GGCATCTATGTTCATGAGGGATATTGGCCTGTAATTATCTTTCTTTGTAGTGTCTTTATCTGGTTTTGGGATTAGGATAATGCTGGCTTCATAGAAAGAGCTTGGAAGTGTTCCTCCCTCTTGAATTTTTTGGAATAGTCTGAGGAGGGTAGGTTTTAGTTCTTCTTTGACGTCTGGCCCAGGGCTTTTGTTTGCTGGAAGTTTTTTGATTACTGCATCAATTTCCTCCATTTTTAAATTCTCTTTGGTTGAGTTTTAGAAGGTCTTATTTTTCTAGGAATATGTCCTATTTTTTTTAGGAATATGTCTAGGTTGACCAGTTTGTTGGAATAGAGTTGTTCATAGTATTTTGTTACAATCCTTTGTATTTCTGTGGGATCTGTTGTTATTTTGCCTCTTTCATTTCTGATTTTGTTTATTTGGGTCCTCTCTCTTTGCTTGTTGATGAGCCTGGCTAGGGGTTCATCAATTTTTATCCTTTCAAAGAACCAGCTCTTAGTTTTATTATTCTTTTGCTTTTATTTTCTCTGTGTGAGTTTTTTTTGTCTCTGTCATTTATTTCTGCTCTGATCTTTTTTTATCTCCTTCCTTCTGCTCACTCTGGGCTTTTCTTATTGCCCTCTTTCTAATTGTTTAAGTTGTAGTGTTATATAATTTATTGCCAGTTTTTCTAGTTGGTTTTTTTTTTTTTTGGTAGGCCTGTAATGCTATGAACTTCCCTCTCAGGACTGCTTTCACTGTGTCCCATAGATTTCGGATTGTTGTATTATCATTGTCATTTGTTTTCAGGATGTTTTTAATTTCTTCTTTGGTAACTCAGTAATTGTTTAATAACATGCTATTTAGTCTCCAAGTGTTTGAATTTTTTGATTGTTTTTATTGTAGTTGATTTCTATTATTATGCCATTGTGGTTTGAGAAGATGCATGATATGATCTCAGTGTTCTTGAATTTGGAGAGACTTTGCCTGTGTCCCAATATGTGGTCTGTCTTTAAAAATGTCCTATGTGCACTTGAGAAGAATGTATATTCTGTAGCTTGGGGTAGAATGTTCTGAAGATGTCAATTAAGTCCATCTGATCTAGTGAAAAGTTTAGGATTGCTGTTTCTTTGTTGAGTTTTTTGTCTAGAGGATTTACTAGTATCCAGTGTTGTCAATGGGGTTTTGAAGTCCTCTACTATGATTGTATTGCTGTCAATTTCTCCCTTGATATCTTCCAAAAGTTTTTTTTATATATTTGGGTGCTCATATTGGGTGCATATATGTTTACCAGAGTTATATTCTCTTGTTGTATAGATCTCTTTAGTATTATGAAGTGGCTTTTCTTATCTCTTGATATGGCCTTCACTTTGAGTTCTATTTTGTCAGATATAAGTATTGCTACCCCAGCTTTTTTTTTCATTTCCACTTGCCTGGAAAATATTTTTCCATCCCTTCACTTCCAGTCTGTATGAGGTGGGTTTCTTGTAGGCAGCATATACTATATATGGGTCATGTTTTCTTTCTTTCTTTTTAAAAAAATATATTTCTTTATTGATTTCAGAGAGGAAGGGAGAGTGAGAGAGAGATAGAAACACCAGTGATGAGAGAGAATCACTGATCAGCTGCCTCCCACACGCTCCCCATCGGGGATCGAGCCCGAAACCCGGGCACATGCCCCTGGCTGGAATCGAACCTGAGACCCTTCAGTCAGCAGGTCGATGCTCTATCCACTGTGCCAAACCAGCGAGGGTGGGGTATGTTTTCTTAACCTTTAAGCCACTCTGTCTTTTGATTGGATCATTTAATCCATTTATGTTTAAGGTTATTAATGATAGATACTTGTTTGTAGTAATTTTTATTCTTTATGCTTGTGTTCCTTCTTCCCTTTCTACTTCTTTTTACAACAATCCCTTTAGCATTTTTTGCATTGCTGGCTTAGTAGCGATAAACTCCCTTAGCCTTTTTTTGTCTGCTAAGCTCCTGATTTCCCCTTCAATTTTGAATGATAGCCTTGCTGGATAGAGTATTCTT
>NW_005370597.1:1565750-1601674 GCF_000412655.1 Myotis brandtii | reverse complement strand
TGTGGTTCTGGATGATGTCCGTTCCGTCTTTTAGTTGTATTTTTGAAGTGGTTGTTCGAGGCAGCAAACTCCCGTGTTTACCTATGCCGCCATCTTGGTTTCTTGCCCTGTCTTCTAACTCACTAATTCAGTCCTCCACTTCTAGTTTACTGTTGAAACCTTCCATTGTGTTTTTTATTGTAGCTATATCATTCTTGATTTCCTCTTGATTCTTACATAAGTTGTTGATTTTCTCATCCAGCCGGTTTAAGAACTGTATGACCCTTGCTCTGAATTCTGTTTCTTACATGTTGCATGCCTCCCTTTCATTTAGTTCCTTTTCTGACGATGCCTCCTTTTCTTACCTTTGGTGGTTGTTTCTTTGTCTCCCCATCTTTGCTCTTACCAAAGGGTCCAGGTGCCGAGTTGCATGGGGCCTGTGGCTGAAGCGGTGGGCTTGGTGTGAGGGTAGTGCACTCTGGGACTCATAGGAGCCTGAGGCCAGGGAGGCTGGCATCCCGGAGTCTATGGGTCGGCAGATGATGTAGCAGGTCTTTGGCTGGAGTGGCTGTAGGGTCCAGTATGGTGTCTGAGGTCAGTCTGGGTAGTGGTGAGGCTGGGCTCCTAGTCACAGCAGCTCTCCCCTTCAATATGGCATGGTTTCTGTGCCAGAGCCAGCCACCCTTGGAGTGCTTGCAGTGGTAGCAGGGGATCCCCATCTAGTAGAGCCTGGTCTGCCATCCCCCAAGACTCCTGCAGGTTCTAACTGTCACACACACACACACACACACCACACGTACACACACTCCCCTTGCGCTCCCTCACTGCCGTCCTCCTAGCTCCCATTTTGACTCTCTCATCTGATCCTGTTTTGCTTTTTTAAATAAATGTAATCAAGATGGCTTTCTTGTTCATTACTATTAAGTGTTTCCCTGCCCTATCCCCTCCCCCCATATTAATTGGAGCCTTTTCAGGAGAGGCTATTTTTCCCTGGCTTCATTTTATGTGACCTTTCTTCCTGGCATTTTGTTATTAAAAAGGGGAGTTGTGGTTGCCGGGCTTTGGGCATTGATTTTTAGGTTTTCTGTTGATAAGGAAGCAAACTTTAGTGCATTTATTTGGAATAAAACAAAAACAAAAGCTTACCAAGATATGGCAAATTTATCTCTGATTTCCTACTGACACTTTTTGCAATACTACCTAAGTTCTTTGGCAAAGGCATTAGATAGGAATTGACAAATTGACAGTGGCCAGATAGAAACAACTTGTGTAATGCGAGTGAGTAGCAGAATGAGACATGGAGAGGTCGGAGGGGATAGTGCTTCTTCTTGGCAGTGGCTTAGTTTTTTTATGGAAAATATTAGTATGAGTGAGATCCTTGCAGAGGGCCTGTAACTTAGGGAACTACAAGAACTGTAGGGAAGGGGGCTGCTTGTGTGCCCATCTGGTGAGGCCTAGGCAATCCTTTTTCTTTACTTTGTGAGGGAAGTTCTCCAAGTTCCTTGGAGAAAGGAGGAAGTAGGACTCCATCCACCTTTGTAGAGATTTCAGTTCTCAATATTATTAGTGTTAAAAAACCTGGTCCTGGATTTAGAGTATAAAATCCCAGGCATGAATATGGGCAGGAGAGGGTGTCTGGAGCCAGCAGAGATAGACTTATATTCCTTTTAAAGGTTCTATATTTTTTGAGAACTATTGCCCTGCAGAATTGTTACCCTGCAGATACTCATTTCCAAGGCTCCCACTCAAAGCTGCCTTCTCTTCTCCTTTCTTTAAGTAGCTGGTTACCTTAACCTTCCTTAGATATTGTTGACTCTTCACTATTTATAAAGCTCTCAAATGAAGGACATTGGACAGCCTCCTTGTCAGCTCTCTCCTTTGCTTATTTTCCTTATTCAAGGGACTTAACCTTGTGTCTAATTCAGAGTATTTGGTCACTCTTGCTGTGACTTTAAAGTTAGTCTTAACTTGCTATAGTTACTGACCATCCTCTATTCATCTGGAGCAATGCTTTTCAACTGGTGTGCTGCAAGAATTTTTAAAACATGCAAAACCTGAACATTTAGTCAGGGGCACTGACCTCTTTTCCTTTAGATTGTCAAATAAAGAAATGACGACAGCCTACACAATGGCTGTCTGGTATAAATTAATCAAAAGTATACCTGTTTTTTTTGCCACATCAGCAAAAAATATATTTTTTGGTGTGCAGCAGAATTTTAGTAATTAGTTTATGTGTTTCATGAGATGAAGGGTGAAAATCTCTGATCTGAGGTAATCTTTAATTTATGTTTAATTAACATATATAAGTCCACTTTTAGTGAGCCCCCCTTCCCAGCCCCCATTTATATGCAAGAATTTCAGCTGTAAGCCAGTAAGACAAATATTTGAAGATTCTGATACCAGAAGATGGCTTTTTGGTAGACAAGTGAGCTCCTTTCTCTGGACTAAAAAATTCATCATTAAGCCTTTTCTCACTTCTTTCACTTATTCCTCTCTTTAGCCTTTTCTAAGCTAAATATGACTTCTATTCCTTTAATTTTTTTTTTACTTGCTCTATTTCCTAGCCTTTGCATTGTTTCTGCTATTTTTTTTAAAAATTTTTATTCAAAGGAGTGTTTTCTTTTAGAATCTCTCATAGCTTTCTTCCTGCCAGGTTTGTAGATAACATGTTAGGCGTACCCCCCCCCCCCAACTTATTTTTTTGTGATTGTAGAAATGTGTTTGGGTAAAATGCACTGTTACATTATTCCCATTTTGACTGTCATACATAATTCTGTAAAGGTGAATGAACCAGGGAGCCCCCAAACCAGAGATGCTCCTAACCTTTAGAGGTGGTGCTGGCCTAAGTTTCTGTGATGCCTAATCAGGCTACATTTTATTTTTTATTTTTTTGGTTAAAAAATAAACAAACTGCATCTTTTTATTTTTGATTTACATTGACTTTCTCTTCTTAAATCCTGAATAACTTCTTAAAAAAATATATTTTATTGATTTTTTACAGAGAGGAAGGGAGAGGGACAGAGAGTCAGAAACATCAATGAGAGAGAAACATCGATCAGCTGCCTCCTGCACACCCCCCACTGGGGATGTGCCCACAACCACAGTACATGCCCTTGACCGGAATCGAACCTGGGACCCTTCAGTCCGCAGGCCGATGCTCTATCCATTGAGCCAAATCAGTTATGGCCTTGAATAACTTTTTAAAAAACAGTTGCTAATCTTTGTGTTCACAAGAATTTGGAGGATCAGGCCTCTTAGCCTACCTCTATATTCTTCACCTGTGCTTCTGATAGAATAATAAACTGTGATGGTAACAGCTCTCAAATGTCTCTCTTCTCTTACACACACACACCCCCACTCACACACATGAACATGTTCATTTTCTGAGGAATGGACACTTCTCTAAGAGGAATTCATTCTGTTTAATGCAAATGCCCTTCATTACATCAAAATTCAGGAGTCTTTGAAAAAGATAGAATTAGTGAGCCCCCCCTCCCCCCAAAGGCCTCAAGCTCTTAAAATAAACCTTAAAAAAACCTACTACTCAGAGAACTTCAGCAAAGCAGACAAATTGCAACCTCAATGTAGTAAGACTTTTCTTTCCTCAATTTATTTCTCTCAATTTATTTTAACATCCCCTTTCATGGTCTTTCTAGAAAGTTTATTCCAGCCTTCTTTTTTGGCTCTTAGCAGAAGCAGCAGCAGGGCTTCTGGCTCTAATTTATAGTGTACATTTCCTCTCTATTCCCCTCTTTCGCCCCCTGTTGCACACCTCCCAGCTTCCTGCTGACTTCTCCTCAGTAAGAATAGACAGTGTCACCTCCTGTGACATATAGCTTTGGAATCTGATGTTGGTGGTACTAGCTTAGTGATTTGGGCAGGATTTGGGAGCCCATTTTGTGCATGTGCTGCTAGATGAGGAAATGGGGGCTTTTTTTATCTTTGGTACCGTATTTCTTTCCCCTTGCCTGATTAGCCTCCAAGAGCCCTGTTGCCAGGGGAAATGGAGAACTCTTTACTGTGGTTAATTCATTATTCTATGAAGTTATAAAATAGTAGTTCAGAGCAAGATGTCAGGGAGTCTCAAAGTTTCTATGGAAGAAGTGACCTTTTAGTGACATTTTCTTCAACATCTTTGGGGCCCATTTGAAGAGGGCTAAAGCAGTAATTAAAACTTAAGCAAAGAAAACTAATTTGGAGCCAGAATCTATATATATAAAAGCCTAAGCGACCGAACGACCCGTTGACCAGTGGCTCAATGCAGAAGCTGCCCCATGGTGGTCGGTGTGCTCCCACAGCGGGAGCACCGCTCAGCTGTCCGACGGGTGCCAGATGCAGGGCTCACGGCTGGCGAGCGCCACTGCAGCGGTGCGAGCCTATCCCGATCGGTACTGATTGGGCGTGAGCCTGTGGCAGGCACAGCAGGGCCAGGATGAGCTGAAGCTGTAGGCAGGAGCCGCAGGCAGCATTGGACTGCTGGTTTTGGTCCGATCCCTGCAGGCCATGCTGAGGGACACCACTGGTGCACAGTGCACCGGGCCTCTAGTATTTTATAAGAAGCCTCCTGCACCCCCCCTGCACACTCCCATTAGCCTGAGCTCACAGAAAATCAGAGACATAATAAATAGGATTTTGAGCTTTGTTCTCTTCATACTTATTCCTTTCCTTTTTGCATTATTATTTTTGGGTTTTCTTCCCAATATTGGGTATTCTCTATTATTTCCCTGGTGGTAGAATGAGGATCTTAGTGATAGCCTGCTGAGATTTAGGCAGGTTGGCTGCCTTTAAGAACTGCTAAATGCAGGGGTTTTGGTTCATCTGGGGAAGGGGTAAGTTTGCTTTCTAGATCCATTTGCATTCCCCCAAGGATTCTTTGGGACTGATTGTATATTCCAGGTGATTCTCTCTGAGAAATGAAAAATTTTCTGGATGAAACGAAAGAGCATTTTTGCCAGTCTTTCTGAGTAGTCAGAGGCTCAAGTCAAAGATATGTGGACTTGTCTTCTTTTTTGCTGTTAATTCTCTCCCAAGGATATTTCTTCCATTGATTTTTAGAGAGTGGAAGGAGGAAGGGAAGGAGGGGGAGAGAGTGAGAGATGAGAGAGAAACATTGATGTGAGAGGGACACATCAATTGGTTGCCTCCTGCACATGCCCCGACAGGGGTGGGGATTGAACGTGCAAACTAGGTACGTGCCATTGACAGGGAATCAAACCCGCAACCCTTCAATGTGCAGGCTGATGCTCTAACCACTGAGAACACTGGCCAGGGCAGCATTTGTCTTCTTTTAAAAAAGTTATATTATTATTGATTTCAGAGAGGAAGGGAGAGGGAGAGAGAGATAGAAACATCAATGATGAGATAAGCATTGATTGGCTGCCTCCTGCATGCCCTCTTCTGGGGATTGAGCCCGCAACCCAGGCATGTGCCCTTGACCAGAATCGAACCTGGGACCCTTCAGTCTGCAGGCCAATGCTCTATCCACTGAGCAAATCCAGGGCACATTTGTCTTCTTAAGGTCTTCTTTAGGTAACAGTAGTAAGGCCCAGAGTTCATTTTTATTTTTTGCTTTTAATTAATTAATTAACTAACTAATTAATTAATTAATTTTAGAGATAGAGAGGAAGGGAGAGGAGAAGAGAAAGAAACATCAGTGTGAGAGTGACATTGATAGGTGCCTCCTGCACCCCCCGAGTCTGCAACCCGGGCATGTATCCTGACCAGGAATCAAACTGGTGACCTTTTGGTGCCTGTGACTACACTCAACTAACTGAGCCACCTGGCCAAGGCAGGAGACAGGCAGTTTGATATATTAGTTAAGAGCTTGGGCTTTGGAGTCAGATGGGTTTTCTTATTTTGTCTCTGCCACTGATTAGCTGGTGACCTTGGGAAAATGACTTAACCTCTCTGAGTTTTAGTTTCCTCATCTGCAATGGGATAATGATAGTACCTATGACTTAGGGTTGTTGTGAGCCCAATATATAGGGAGTAAATACTCTTTAAATGTTAGCTGTAATTGTTATTTTGAGATACTGATGGAAAATCAGAGTGTGAGGCTTCCTGGCAAGGGAAAAGGAGGAAGTTGCTAGAAGAACCTTGCGATTGAGGGAGAGAAAAAAGTACCTAGCAAAAAAGAAAAGTTGGAGAACTCTGGATACTCTATTGAGTTACCTATTATTTTACTACATTAGTAAGTCCCAAGTCTTTGCTAATTCACCACCGTGGTTGTTCGCCCAGAAACCCCAAGCTGGTTACTGGCTCCTCAGCCAAGATTGAATAGCCCCAGCAGCCCCAGTGTCTTCCATTACCAAAACATTGTTATTTTCACAAAACATGCTGCTATATTTTACCACGTGTACTTTGAAGTGTTATAAATAATTAAAGCTGAACCATACTTGTCAGAATAAGTTCAAAAAGTGCATTTTGGAGCTGTACCTTTGCCCTGACAATGTGTTTATTGGCTTGCCTATTAATTCCAGTATTGCTTAACTCAAGGCACCTCTGCATCAGCCTGTTCAAATCAACACTCATCTTGAAGGTTTAGAGAGAGGGGCTCAGTGTGACTCACTCCTCTCTTGTCCCTGGGAAGTCATCAAGTGATGAACAGGGGGAAAGGAGGAGACTGAATTGCTTGTGGCTGATGCCCCTTCTCATATGTCTGTGTGAAAAAGAATACATTGAAGCTGTATGGTGCAGAGCAACAGAGGTTAGGAGCCTCTCAATGTTTTGGAAAACAGTCAAGTACAAATAAATTAGATGAAAACCTTTGTTAAATAATTTGGTTTGCTTTCACATCAAAATGTTGGACTCTGGGCTATTTCTCTCCTTACCTGATAATTAGAACAATAAGATGTTACTTTGGCCTCTGAGAAAGCTTTGCTGTGATATGGGGTAAGGAAAGAGGCTTGTCTGGGGACACTGCAACAGAGGGTTTGTCAGTGCTGATTACTTCAAGCCTTGGCAGGGTAACCCAGCAGAGTGCTCAGGTCTGTCTTGGGGAGGCTGTGTGCAGAAAAGGAACAAGTCATAGGGCTTGAGAGTGCAGGCCTGGAGTCACAAGGACCCAGATTCAAAGCTTCACTTTGCCACTACTTGTTTGTTTCCTGTGGCTGCTATAACAAGTAAACATAAACTTGGTGGCTTAAAATGGCAGGTATATATATATTCTCTTCTAGTTCTAGAGGCACAAGTCTGAACTCAGTATCACTGGGCTGAAATTGAAGTGTTGTCAGAGTGGCACTTCCTCCAGAAGCCTCAGGTCAGACTCTGTTCTTTGCTTCTTCTAGGTCTGGTGGCTGCTGGCATTCCTTGGCTTGTGGCCACATCACTCCACTCTTTAAGTTCAGCATCTTCAAATCTCTGTGCTCTGTCTTCATATTACCTTCTCTTGTGTACTTGTGTCAAATCTTCCTCTGCCTCTTTCTTAAAAGGACACTGTGATTGTATTTAGGGTCTACCCAGATAATCCAAAATAATAATTTTTTAAGACACTTAATCAAATCTGCAAAGACCCTTTTTCCTTATAAGGTAACATTTATAAGTTCTAGGCATTAGGACCTGATATTTTTGGAAGGCTATTTACCACATTGGGTAATTTGGAAAGTGACTTTCACTAATATATGTTTGTTTCCTTATCTGTAAAATAAAAATGGTAACTGTATCTTCTGCACCTGTTTCTATGAAGCTTAAGTGACACCTTGTATGCCAAACACTTGTCACAATGCCAAGTGTATAGTTGTGCCTAGTACTTAGTATTATTATTATAAACATATATGTTATACATTATTATTGTTTAGCCATCTTCTGTCAAAGGGAGAGGAATAGTTCCTTAAGAGTTATTTGATTTGAGACAGTTTCTTCCCCACCTCTACCCACCATGGCCCCCACAGCCCTAGAGTCTTTGGTTATTACTCCCCACAGTCAGCAGATGTGTGCCCAAGATCACCTTCTTACCCAGTCCTCCATTTTCTAGCATGAGCTGGTCTTTGGGAAAAGGCTTTTACTCTTCAGATCTGAATGTTTGTGTCCCTAAAAATTTATATATTGAAGTCCTAACCCTTAGTATGGCAGTATTTAGAGTAAGGACGTAATTAAGGTTAAATGAGGTCATAAAGGTGGTCATATCCTGATTTGATAGGATTAATGTCCTTATGAGAGGAAATGCAACTGAGCCCTCTCTCTGCATACACTCACTGAAGAAAAGCCATGTGAGTACATAGGGAGAAGGTGGCTATGAACAAGCCAGAAAGAACACTCTTACTAGAAACCAAAGAAGTCAGATCCTTGATCCTGAACTTCTCCAAAACTGTGAGAAAAATAAATGTCTGTTGTTTAAGCCACCAAGCCTATGGTATTTTGTTATGGGAGCCTTAGCAGACTAATATAGGGGGTATCACTTGGCTTATACCCACTTGTGCCCAGATACTTAAGGAGAAGCTTAGAATCTGGAAGTATTCTCATTTACTGTTCAAGGTAGTTTGCTGTATTGTTACTTTCCCATGGATAATTGTAACTCCATGATGAAGCATGGAAGAATATTATTTTTACAGTGGTATTTAGTAGCTGATAGCTATTAGCCAAAAGGTACATGTTCCCAGTGATGTACTGTAAATACATTTTATCTGTTCTATTGCCTGCTATTTCACGAAAACATCCCTGAAGCATTTTAATCTTGTTTTTCATAGTTGTCTTCAAGTGAGGAATTGTTCTGATTTGCAACTTTGGGGGATAATTACTATGTTCATTAATTTCTGTTCTTATCTTTCCTTCCATTTATTACTGGTTTCTTGAGAAAGTTTTCCCCTAAATATACACCAACTGAGATAGGCCACTTGATTAAAAGGGTATTTTACAACACTGGTTTCTCTGGCTCCCTTGGCACACTGATGGGAGGGCTGTGTCAGCATCTTCATAGCTGGGGTGACAGTCTCTGATCTGGGCTTAGATGAATAAGAGGCTTTTGTGGGGGGCGGGGCTCTGACCTTAAGCTGTATTGCAGAATCCCCCCCCCCCCCCGCTCCGCGCCTGGGCAAGGGGCAGAAGAGGCTCACCTGGTGTTTTTATCAGAGATTCAGTCATATATATGAATCAAGCATGTGTTATGTACAGGACATTGTGCATGGCACTGTGACAGATACGGTTTTTGGCTTATAGGGCTGCTCAGTACATACCAGTGCTGATTAAGTGAATGTGTGGCTGGATAGAGTGGCCTCAGTATTCAGAGAGACTGAAGAGGCAAACCAGGGAGACAGTGACTGGGGGCTAGAGGGTGAAGAGTGCTGTAACCTCTATGGAAATGTAACAGAATTAGGAGCTGCTTCTTGAGGGCCATGATGGCCTAGCTCTTGGAACTGCAAGAGGAAGTAGTAGAGGAGGAAGGCTGTGTTGGGAATGGTTAATTTTGCATTTAATTTTTTAAAAATATTTTGACCTTATGAGTCACCTCTTCTTTTCATTGTTATGTATGTTCTATGTAAGTGCACATGCTTCATAAAATGTGATCACTCAAGACAGTTGAGGGGAAAAATGGAAAAATAGTTTAGACAAGTTGGCTAAGGATAGGGCAGAGGCAGGGATGTGTATGTGAGTGAGATGCCTGGGAAAAGAACTCTTCGAAGAAGGTGAGAAAGCAAAAGCCAGAAAAAGGATTTGAATTAATATGGAACTGAATGGGAGCCCAGCTTAGAGAAGTTTGATCTGGGCTAGATATCCAGGGAAATAGCACTGGAGGGATTTTTGTCTGTAAGAATGAGGAGGGATAGACAGCAGTTAGATTGGGATACTGGGGGAAAGGGAACACTGGGAAGAATGGTGTAATTTTCTCACTTCCCACTCCATGTGTCTCTCAATTATGACGTGTCATGTCATGTGGCAATTATTTGTTTATATGCTTTTTCTTCTCCTAAAAAGTAGGTGAGGGAGCTTGATTATCTCTGTATCTCAGTTACTTAATACGTCAGTTACTTAATAGTGTTCATCACATAGCAGGTGCTGCACAGATGAACATGCTTGAAGTTAAGGCCTCAGTGAGCTACCCATTATGGACTGAAGTATGAGGGATAGGGATGGGGTAGAGGGGAGATGAGCACATAATTGGCTTTAGGGGTGACTCAGGATAAAACTGAGAAGTGAGCCTGACACAGAATCTAAGTCATCCTTCAAGAATTTACTAGCCCAGCTGGTGTGGCTCAATGGTTGAGCATTGACCTATGAACCAGGAGGTCATGGTTTGATTCCTGGTCAGGGCATATGCCCGGGTTGCGGGCTCAAACCCCAGTTTGGAGCATAAAGGAGGCAGCTGATCATTGATTCTCTCTCATCATTGATGTTTCTATCTCTCTCTCTCTTCCTCTCCCTTCCTTTCTGAAATCAATAAAAAATATTAAAAAACACACACGAAGTTACTAAATATTGCTTTTGTATCAAGCATTGAGTTAGCTGGGCAGAATGGATGTGGTCTGTGTCATTATGATGCTTAAGGCCTAGCAGAGGAGGACAACTATATAAGAAAATGTAATAAATGCTATAATCAGAGAAGTACAAGTGCTGTGGCAGTACCTAATCTGGACTAGTGGGGAGGGCCTCCTAGAGGAAGGGTCTTATGGGATAAGTAGGAATTTGCCAAATAAAGAGGAGGGGAAACAGAGTTCTGAACAGAGGGTCCAACATGTGCAAAGGCCTGAAGGTAGGAGACCAGCTGTCTTAGGGCATTGGAAAAAAAGTTCCTTAGAGCCATTTGTACACAGGAAGAGGAAAGAGATAAAGCTGGAGATGCTGATCTGGGTTGGATGGTGGAGGGCCTGGTTATGAAATTTGGCCTTTATCCTGAATGCCTTGGAAAATCATTGAATGTTTTCAAGTAGGGGAGGGTAGGAGCAAATCATGCTCTGGCTGTAGAAAAAGCCCTCTAACATTTAATCAAGGTGAATACTTGTAATTTGCTGATCTTCTACCACAAGATCCTTTGATACTGCAGCAGAGTCTGCCCATTTGCTAAATCACTGTCTGAGTGCAGGAGCCTGAAGAGTGTGTGGAGAGTGAGGCCTGCCGCAGGCCTGAGTCCCTGGTGTTTGATCTCAGACCCAGTGCCCAAGGCTGTGTTGCTTAACGTATGGTTTTCAGGACTGTAGCTCTCACTTCAGCCCTTTCACAGGAGCTTAAAATTCCTCAGCCACTGTACATTCTTCTGCTCTGCGCTCTCAACAAATTGAAAATTTTTATGACAATGTGAAATCAATGGGAAAAGTTTTGAAAAGTAGGATTGAGAAATAAAGACTTCTTTGCCTTTTCTCTCTGCAAGGGAATTTGAAAAATATAGAAATTCTAAGTTATATGTTAAATATCCTTGGGGTTTCATTTCCTTTCCTTTTGAAAGTGTTTTACATTAACCAAAATCCAACAGAGATGCTTGTGGGAAGATAATTCCTTTTGGCTGGAGCTTAAGCTCTACATTGTGAGCTTTTTAATTTTCTTTCGTCGGTAGTGGGTTGGGGATCCAACAGTGCAGTCACCAGAGCTCATCACAATCCTGTTGCTGGACGAGTTATCCCTGTGAATCTGTATGTTTTCCCCTTGCACTTACCTAGTGAAAGCCAAATTAAATCAATTTTAAATCAAGGGGATGAATGATGAATTTTTTCTTAGAACAGAAACTAAATAAGGTCCCAAAGTACTAGACAATAAAAAGTGAAGTTTTTATTTGCATGTGTGCTATTAGGCATGGCTTTAATGTCAGGAAAACAGGAGGTTCTTTTAAAGTAGTATTTGGAAATAGGCCATCCCCAGAGAGATGAAGAAGAGTGCTTTTTTCTCTGTCCTTCTTCTCTTTTGTAGTTTGCATATGCCTGTGTGTTTTCAGTACCTTATACAGGTACATAGTACCTGTAGGTGCTTGGATACATTTGAATAAAGGAAAGGATGGTTTTGATCAGGTCCTTTTTTCTCTCCTGTTGCTCCTTCCCTCCAGCTCCTCAGCTTGCCATTTGTTCATTTCTTCATCCATTTATTCATTCAACATATATTTATTTCTTCCGGGCTAGTTTGTGGGCCAATGATAAGGAATGGGATGAAGGGAAGTTTCCATTGAGTTGAGGCTGAAAGGCATGGCCAGATTTCCCCTTCTTTAATATCTATTTTGTCCTTTGAAATTTATTTCTAAGCTACTATCAGCACTAACATCATCCTCTTGAAAATTGCCTTTTTACAGCTGCTTTGGTGGAAGGAAATAACTTCCCTTATGATGAGGGAAGGTGGCAGAGTAGGCATTAAGACTCTTCCACTTAGTGGCTACCCCCATAGTATGTTTCCATACGGTGGGGTTTTGGGGAGCCAAGCTTGCCTCACCTGGGATTTCATTCTCCTAATCATATGTCTGGCTCTGGGCTCCAAAGGCATTGGAATCTCCAGAGGACTCATGCAAGGCACCATACCCTTCCTGCAGCCCACATTGCAGTTGCTACTGTGATGGAATGGGCTTCTTGAGTGCAGAAAGTGGCTTTTATTGAGAATATTTCAGAGGGGCTTAGAAGGCTGGATTTTGGATATTCCAGAAACCCCGAGCTGAACAAATAGATTCATTAAAGCTGTGTACCTTCTGTTTCCCCATTGTTCTACTTGGCCTGGGTCTTGCTTCATTGAAAGCCTGCTTGGGTTGCCCTCACCTGAGAGGTGGGGGGTGGCTCACAGCAATTTGGGCAGGTGAGTAGTAAAGGAGATAGTAGATAAAATTGACAGTAGTTGGTGATGGATGGGTAGAGGGTGGAAAGCAAGGTTGGGGAGAAAGGAGGGAGGTATTGAGGAGAGCTCCTTGGATTTCTGGCTTGTGCAGTAGAGCTAGGCAATGTTAGAGGATCAGGAGTGTGGGGAGAAGAACTTGAACTTAGCTTTGAACTTACTGAGTGTGAAACATACCAGAGGATAATAGAGCAGGCGTATCCTTTAGGGAGAGGTGGCACAAAGACTGTGTCTAGAATCTTAGGCTGCTTTCCTGTTCAAGTTATCCACTGGAGTTTTAGGCCACTGTGCAGAGGTAATACCATCTTACTCCAGATTCTACCGGTTCTTTTTATTAATGGATGCTGGGAATTTGCAAGAGCCAACAAACCACTGAACTGTAAGGCTAATAATTTGTTCATAAGCAGAGTTCACAAATAATGGTGACCCTCTTATCTTAGCAGGTTTATAACAAGCTTCCATTTCCCCCTCTCTAATATCCCTTTTACCAAGGGGCTCTTTTGAAAAGGAGATTCCAGAAATTTGCTAAGACAGTGCAATGAGCTATGTGTTTGAAACTCATCTGGCCTTTCTGCAAAAAGAGTTCTGGTGTATCATGATGCTACACCCCATAAGCATTTTGCTCCAGCTGTTGTTGGAATAAATAAATGCTTGTTCCCAATTTCATGCCTCCAGGTCGTCAAAACACACTTGTCTCCGGATGCCTTTCTCATTGCCTTAGTTTGGCTGATTCTTTTTCCCCTTTTAATCTTTAAAGCTCACCTCTTCCAGGAAATTCTCCTTGGCCTCTAGCTTCTGACTGAGATAACTGTTCTCTCATGCCTCAGAGCCCTCCAGCTATTTCTGTCAGGCTCTTTTAACCCTGTAGTAGTTATAGTGCTTATTTGCTTACTGTGTAATTACTAATTTACTCATCTATCTCCATTGCCCATATGGAAGCTCTTGGAGGACAGGATCCCTATTTACTTAGTCTTTGTATCCCTAGCTTTTGGCACTTGTCTGGGATGCAGCAAGTCTCAATAAATATGTGTTGAAAGAGAAATAATCTGCTGGTTTGAGGTGGTGTCACCTGGATATATGTTCTGTAGTAGGCAGTAAGGATTTCTTCATCTTTTCATAGTGTACAGATTTTTGGTCTTTTGGTAACTCTCCTATATGGATCTTTGAAAAAATATTTTTCTGGATTGGTGTGGTTGCTAACAGCTCATCTGGGGTTGAAATGGCTTTGGTGTGGGTGTGAAACTGCAGGTAGTAAGTGAGCAGTGTGTTTGCATGGGTATAGTGCTCTTCTGTTTTTCTGGATGTTCTCCACGTTTTCATGAGCTACAACCCAAACATCTGGATTCTCTGAAGTGAGGGCTTGTGCCTAGTTGTTTATTGGAATAGTTGCCTTTCAGGGTAAAAGTCTATAATATTAACCAAGCTTCTTCTACAGTGTTTTCTGTGTTGGCATAACCAGTGACTGCAGTGACTGTTTTAAAGAGAGCTGCCACAAGTGGAATCCCTGAGCCGTGAGAGTCAGGATGGAATGATTGGGAAGAATTGCCTCCTACTTTGTGGCAGGGCAGGCCCTTTAGGCAAAATAGAAGAAGGTGTAGGGAAGGTGATGAGTTACAGAGACAAAAAAGTAAGCTCAACCGAGAGGTGAGGTGGTAGTTTCATAAGGAAACTAGGAAGAACTTGGGCCTCTGCTGTAAAGGTGAGGCAGGGGGAGGGTCTTTTGGCATCTCTCGAACCCTTGATACTCTTAAAATGATAGTCTTACTCATGACCCAGTGGGATTGAGTTCAGAGCATCTGCTGCCTATAATGTGGGCTCCAGATGCTTACTGATCCTTGGCCAAACATGTGGGTAGCTGGCATGTCATCCCCTTTTAGCAAATCTAGTGCTGTGAGAAGGCTAGCTGGCAAGTCATCCCCATGGATCCTACCATGGCAGGAGAGACTTCCTGGAGTCCCATGGCATCCCCATCACAAGCTCACTCACTGGAACTCAGAGTTCCTTTGTAGGCTCCAGTGTCAATGTTGCTGTTGGCTGAGCTATACCCCTGTCAGTTGCGGGCTGATGACTCCTGGCAGGCTGGGATTTGGTTGGTGGCATCTTGCAGAGCCCCTTGACCCTACCTGCTGTCATGAATTTGTTGTATCCCTCTTGTATACATCCTTGCATGTCTCATGATATACCACTCTTAAGAAGAACAGATACTTGATGGGTGTATGTGTGCTTTAAAACAACAACAAAACTTTAAAAAAATAAATTGTAGCTCTGACTGGTATGCTCAGTGGTTAGAGTGTTGGCTTGTGCATTGAAGGGTTGCAGGTTTGATTCCTAGTCAAGGGCATGTATCTTAGTATACTGCTACCCTTCTTAACAGGCCCTGTTATGGCTAGTAGGCCCTGGGGTATGTGGCATGAGGGTACCTATTCGAAGCTGGGCCAGGTCAACTTTTCCATACCTTTTTTTTTTTTTTTGCATTTTCTCAGATATAACTTCTTCCTTCTCCTTCTCTTATTGTCTAAAGTTTTACATATATCTTCTTTTACCCCAATTGATCCCCCCCATCCATTCCCACCCCCGAGAGCAAGCCCCCACTGCCCCAGTGTCTGTGTCCATTGGTTATGCGAATATGCATGCATACAAGTCCTTTGGTTGCTCTCTAACCACAAGCCCCCACCGCCCCAGTGTCTGTGTCCATTGGTTATGCGAATATGCATGCATACAAGTCCTTTGGTTGCTCTCTAACCACACCCCCCTTACCATTTGTCTCTGGATCTATTCTTGTCCATACCTTTTTTGTCTCTATAGCTCCATCTTGGCCACTTGTCTAGGCAGCCAGTCATACGGTTGATGCAGACTGGAAGCTGCGCTGGCAAAAGGGCCAAGTTGATAAGTTGGTCTTTAAGCCTGCAGTTTTTCCTTTGTGCTCTCTCTTTCCTTGGGTTACTGGGTGGATGCTCTGTTCTTGGGGGTTGCTGAACAAGAACAAGGCCTTGAGCCATCCCAGGGGCCAAATCAAGTCAGCAGACAAGGGAGCTGGTTCTATATTGAGAATAATATTTAAGTATTTTCTTATATACCTAGCATTTCAGGAAGAAAGACTCCATTGAGCTCAGCTTTCCATAGAGGTGGCCACACACACTTTTTTTCAAAGTAATAATTCATATATGTGTGCTTCTGTTCACAGATATTTTATGTACCGGTTTTCATATATCATCAGTCTATATTTTCACCTATTTTAATGACATTATTTTCCATTGTGCTCTTTCAGATAACCCTTTTTTAGATTGTTGATTTTATTCAGTCAACAAATATTTATTGCCCAGGCACTAGTGCTGAGCAATGAAGATAACAGCAGTGGGTTAGGTGGACAATTGTCCCTGCCCTTGTGGAGCTCCTAGTCAGGAGGGTTCTAATTATTACAGGCCTGTGAAATGGAACTTTACTGACCACCTAACACAGCCTTGGGGAGGATGGAGAGGTTGTGTAGTTCTAGCCCTGGCTCCTATCGCTGCCTTTTTAAAAGCAAGGGAGGCCTTGGCACGACAGTGGCAGTTCTGCTTATAACTGGGCTTTCAGTGAAGCCCAGGATGAGGAGCCCTGGGACCATGCAGAATCAGCTCTGAAATGGGACTGCTGCATCAGGGAAGACTGCCGTTTCCTAGGCAATAATACTCTGCTTAATATTTTTAGTGTGTGGTCATGGCAAAACTAAATGTGGTTTCTGATCCCAAATTGGTAATAAATGTAGACATATTTAGAGTCAGAAACAATGCATTTAAAATTCTCTGCTGCTTAATTGTCCTGCCAAGTGCTGAGTTTAGGTTTCTTTATTTCTTAGCTACCTACTCAGACTCCCACCATCTCTCAGAGAAGGCTCCCGGATTTTCTCTGGGTGTTAGGTGGGATTGTGAAAGCCATGAGTTAAGGCTCCCTGAGCTGTGTTGAGAGGTATCTGATTTTTGTGTTTCTGCCCACCTATATAAATGTGTATATTTAAAAAATTCATCTACCTTTTAAGTTTTTAAGAACCTGGGATTATAAATAGTCTTGGACTCTCAGGCATGTTAAAAATAAAATACGATGTTTCAGTTACTGACTTACCTGGAAGACATAGCCAATGCCAACGTGGTGGTAGTGAGTTTTGGGCTTGGTGACCCATCTTCATGCTGCTGCTGTTTTTGTAAGTAAATGCTATTTCCTTGAGGTTCCTCAATTAGTTTAAGGAGCACCCTAATTGTTGCTCATCTCATCATTTCAAAGTCATAATTTGTGTCTCAGCTTCTAGGACAGTATCCATTTTTTCATGGCATAGTCCTTAAGAGGGCTTTTGTTTTTAATATTGTACTGTCTGAGACTCAAATGTGAAAAGCCATGCTATCTACTGGTTGCGAACAGGACATCACCTGAGGCAGTGATGGTATCTTTTCTATGTTCTATTTCATAGTATGGTGCCCAGTGTGGTTAGGGGACTGAGGCTGATGCTAAAATATCTTTGTGAGGTACCTGTTTCTAGGGTGTGATTGCTGAATACTTGTAATCCAAAGTGCCAGGGTGACTAGCAGAATAAGGATTGGTGTGCATATTGATTTGCAGATGGTCCATTCAATGCTATGGACTGGAAGTCATAACTTCCCTATCATAGTCCTACTAAGAGGCTTTGACCTTCTCTATAAGCATGAAGACAGCAGGGGTAAGGACTGATGAACTCTGATGGGTTGTGTGGATAAATGTGTGAAAGTCCCTGGTATTTGGAAGCAGGCTATAGAGAAAGCCCATTGTGTCGACGTCAGGTGATCTAGTTACTATTTTAAAAGGAGAGGGAAGAAGAAGGCCCTGGATGACAGCTGACCCTGTCTAGTGTAGTCTAAGCAGTCTAGGTCTGTCCCAGCTGCTCCTGCCCTCCCTCCTCCACCATAGAAGTAGGAGAGCAGCAGCAGAATTTGGAGACAGGCCCGAGTCACCAGGAAGCTGGGCTCTAAAGTGGCTGTTCTCAGTCTGAAGTGGCTGTTCTTCAAGTGGGCACTGATGCAGAGTCAGCCAGTATCAGAGGTTTCAATGGAAATGACTCTGTAGCCACCTAGAGGTGTGTAGGCAGACCTGTGGCTCAGGAAAACTGGGTTCTGAGGAGAGGCTTGATTATTAGAGCAGAAGACAACTTTTGATGAGGGTGAAGCTTTCGCTGCATTTGTTTATCTTGACCTTTGCTTAGAACAGCGGTTCTCAACCTGTGGGTTGCGACCCTTTCACAGGGGTTGCCTAAGACCATTGGAAAACACATATATAATTACATATTGTTTTTGTGATTAATCACTATGCTTTAATTATGTTCAATTTGTAACAATGAAAATACATCCTGCATATCAGATATTTACATGACGATTCATAACAGTAGCCTAATTACAGTTATGAAGTAGCAACGAGAATAATTTTATGTTTGGGGGTCACCACAACATGAGGAACTGTATTAAAGGGTCGCGGCATTAGGAAGGTTGAGAACCACTGGCTTAGAATATGCTCTAACAATAGTTGATACAAGCTTCTTGAGTCCTCACTTTGTATCAGGCACGGTGCTGTATGCTTCAAATCATCTCAATACTGACAACCATCTTAAAAAATAGTTACTGTCAAGTGTCTTTTCAGATGAAGGAATTGAATCTTGGGGAGGTTAAGCCCCTAGCGCAAAGTCCCATAACTACTTGGGGAGACCTGGGTCGAAATCCAGAGCCCACATTTTCATTACACTGGAGTGGAGGTGGAGTAGAGAGGAGCTTCTGGTAGCATTTGTTGATATCATCAGACATGGTCCTATCACTCTCAGGACCTCAGTCATGGCCAGAAAACAAGTATAAGGAATTGGTCTCCTTGCCCACAGTCTACTAGGAACTTGCAATCTAGGGCCTACTGGAAAGTACATTGGCCAGGTCTGGGGTATTTCTGTAATTTACCTGGTTAGTTACTGGTGAGCTTAGGTAAGCCCCATTCACCTTTTGGGCTCCATTTTCTTTATCTGCCATGTAAAAATAATCTTGTCCTATATATTTTCTGGATGGGGAATAATGGCATATCAGGATTATAGACTAGTTGGAAATGAGCTTGGATATTGTCTTGGCCAACTTATTTATTTATTTATTTACCTCAGGCATGAAACACCTCTGGCCACTGACACAGACATCAAGCTAGGATGAACTAAGGACTGTACATCTGCTTTGCCCCTGATTGATATAACAGCAACACCATCAATCAAGTGTCTCCTTGCCCATTGCCAGGGGGTTCTTGGCCAACTTTTACCCCATATAGTTCTCTTTTCCTCCCTGCTGAGTTCTTTCTAAACAGTTAGGTATATATGAGGGGAGTGCATGGTGCTGGGCTCTGTGAGGGGGAGCAAGGATGCTTTTGCTTTCTGTATAGCTGGGAAACCTGAATGATGGAAGGTGAAGAGGTCAAGCCATACAGGGTGCCAGTGACCTCGATGCAATTTGAGTTACGGGCATTCTTCCTCTTGAATGTGTGTGCCTCTGCTGTGGTCAGGGCTGAGCCAAGGGCATTAAATAATCAAAATATGTGTGTATGCATGTGCACACGTGTGCATGTGTGTGATGTGCAGAAACTTGGAGAGAGGTGGGTCTCTCTACAAGAAGGCCCTGTTAGGCTCATTTAAAAATGTCTCTCCTGATAGAAAATGTATGCCTTTTTATTCTCACTGTCGCAGAAGAAATAGAATGAGTCCAGTTTCTGTGGCTGATTTCATAGACCACAGAACGGCAGCATGGTCTGTGGAAAGAGCATGAGTTTTGGGGCCAAACTGTTTTTGAATCCTGACCCTACTATTCGCTGGTTGTGTAAACTTGGTCAAGTTACTTAACCCCTCTGAATTTCAGTTCCCTCATGGGCAACATGAACAGCATATTAGATCCCCATCAGAGGATGGTTGGGAGGAGCAAATGCGTACAGTGGTTCTCAACCTTCCTAATGCTGCGACCCTTTAATACAGTTCCTCATGTTGTGGTGACCCCCAATTTCATTGTTACAAATTGAACATAATTAAAGCATAGTGATTAACCACAAAAACAATATGTAATTATATATGTGTTTTCCAATGGTCTTAGGCGACCCCTGTGAAAGGGTCATGACCCACAGGTTGAGAACCGCTGGTTTAGAACTTTGCATAGAAAGTGCTCTGTAAATGTTGACTATATTATTATATGACATAATTTATTTTCCTCTGGGCTGCCCAGATACTGCATTTGAATACTAGGAGACTAGGTGTCACGGGTATTTCTCTCCATCCCTCACTGCAGGTGTTACAATTATGATTAGTACAGCTCTACAAAGTATAAGGACTAAAGCTTCTGAGCAGTCTGAGGCATGGCTGAAAGCTCAGAGAAGATGGAGTTTTGTCTGATGGGAGTTTGCTCTTGTAGAGTTTGCTTCCCTGCCCCTCTCTCTGCTGGTGTGAATGTGCCCACCACTGTCCAAGGATTCATGTGTTGAGAGGTAGCTCTACACCATCATAGGAACTTATTATATGGCATCAGAGAATACCTCTGTAGGACCACTGGAGTCACTTTTTTTCTCTGTTATTTTTATGACTAGTGAAAATGTTGGGGGGAAAAATGGATTTAGAGAAGTGGCTCCAAATCTCCAAACTTCAGTGGACCCACTCAACATTTCAAAGTGTTCTACTCATGTGTCTCTGTTTCTTCACATGTATATCCTCTTTTGGAAGGCAGCTGTGCTCACTACTATACCACCAATGCCAACTTGTACCCTCTTTTGAAGGTCTCTTGGCAGCCTCATTGCCAAATCCTGGGGATTTTTTCATCCTCGCTCTAACTGATCTCTTGACATTGTTGCCCATAACTTGATTTTCTCCTCTCTTGACCTGTTTAATTCTTCACTATTCTTGTTGTTCCTTGTTGCTCCTTTTTCTTTTTCTAACCTCAAGCCCTGCCTTGAAGACATTTCTTAAAGCATTGTTTCTCTCTAAAGTTTCTCCCTGAGACAGGGATTTTATGCTTGTTGCCTCAGTTATTACCTATGTTTTGATGACACCAAAATTCTTGTGCTGCACTAGCTCTCACTACCTTTTTGTCTTTAATAGGGCCTTCCTGGATCCACTGACAAACTATGTGCTTAAAGGCATTGAACTCTGGTCATTTTTTATATAGATAGATTTTGAGTGCTTGCGGTGTCTTCTGGATCATTAGCAGTCCAAATGAAGAATGAGTTTTAAGCTTTGTTCCAGCATTCAGATTCTTTGAAAGCTGTGACTGAGTAGGACAGGTCTGGAAAGGGCTAGGCTGGGATCCCTTTTATTTAGTCACTGTTTGTCACTTGATTTCTTTTAGATGGAACCACTGTCTTTTGTCTCTGAGATTGCAGTTTTTGCTAATATGCTTAGCTATGTTCTTGAAGATCTGTCCTCTTCCCTACTGGGATAGGGATAAGATTGGTTATATCCCCTATTTTTTGGAGTGTTGAGTACTGAGAAGGGACCAGGTATGCCACATTCCTATTTCATTCCATCCCGTGTTGCGCTCCTTCTAGGGCTCCAGTTGTAGCTGGGCCTGTGGAGACCTTTTTGGTTCCATGTGCTCTCTTCCATGTGGAGTCAGTACTTGTTCCTGTGTTGCCACTGGAAAGGCCCTTCTTGGGCTCTCCCTTGCAGGCTGCAGAAGTGGATTTTGGCTTTGTAGCTCTCTGGTCAGGCAGAGGCTTGGGTTAGTTGTGAACTTTCTCTCCTCCAACAACCTCCTCTAATTACTTTCGTATAGGGCAGCGGTTCTCAACCTGTGGGTCCCGACCCCTTTGGCGGTTGAATGACCCTTTCACAGGGGTCGCCTAAGACCATCCTGCATATCAGATATTTACATTACGATTCATAACAGTAGCAACATTACAGTTATGAAGTAGCAACGAAAATAATTTTATGGTTGGGTCACAACATAAGGAACTACATTTAAAGGGCCAGAAGGTTGAGAACCACTGCTATAGGGAGTGGCTCTAGAGTTAAGCCTCAGATTGACCTGTGGCAGAGCCACAAACAAGTCCAGCTTAGAGGGCGGAGCCCTCTTAGAATAATTAAGCTTGACCTTATGGCTGCCCCCTAGATCCTTCCTAGGTAGCTAATGGGCTGTGGGAGATGCAGCAAGCGCTGCCAAAACAAGTGAAGCTCACAAGAACATTGTAACTATGTTGACCTCTACCTTATTTTTCTCTGACTATAAAATAAAGCCTCAGCTTGCTGGCTGGATCCTTCTCTGTGGCCTCATCCAGGCACAGGAGATACACCGAGCCCCAGCTATATTTCTCTTTGCTGTCTTTTCTTTAATCCTTCGCCCCGCCCCGCCTCAGGCTCACCGAATCCTTGGCTGTGCTGGCACTGCACACTTTCCCTCTTAGGTACCTTGGATTTGTTGAGAGCAGTCCCCATGTGCTTGGTCTGAGTCTTGACTTTAATATTTGGTGCAGATACTGTTCCCATTGCATAAGTGGTCAGTGGCTTAAGGATGGTCCAAGTCCAACCTTCTGGCCAGGTAGGGGTTGGACAGGTTAGAAGCCACATTCTTTTGCTGCTCAAAGGCTCTTTTAATTGCTGTCTACTTACTGACTTTTTGTTTAGTTTATATCTTGGGGGGAGGATGGGAGAAGCCTGTTTGTCTGACTATTCCAAATTTATTTCTCTTTCAAATTATTCTTTAAAAATCCATTTCTTTTTTTTAGCCATTGCACATTGTTCTCTGTTGTCAGGACTGTCCTTTCAGTGTCCTCTTTCCATTGTTTCTTCAGCTTCATATTTGCCTGCTCAAATTAGGCAGTGAGTTTCTGTTTGTGTAGAGGTGAGTGACTGTGTGTATGTGTGTGTGTGTATGTTTATATGAGTTTGTGCAGCCCATAAATAGCAATAAATGTGTGTGTGTGGGAAGAGCTCATCCTCTGACTTTCAGTTCGTAAAGCAGAAGATTGTTTTACAGCTGTTCCTGCAGCTGGCATTACAATATAATTGTGGTGAGGATCTCTGGACATTAGTATGCTGTGAAAAGCGCTGAGTGGGCTGGTTCTGCCATGGGGGTCAGGCGAAAACTGGCTTGGGTCTCTGTTTTTAGCTGTGGCGGGGATCAGGGTGTCTTTCTCTAACATTTGTTTCCTTTTCCTCCTGGAGTAGATACCCAACAAAGGCTTTGGTCCTAAAGTTTGAGGTGTGGAGCCAGCTAGAGGGTGTGTAGATTCTGCAGGAGGCAGGAGCTCTGGAGAGTGGTTCCAGGGTGCCTGGCCTGGGCCTGACTGCCTTTGGGTCCAGGGGAGAGTCATCATCTCTGCTCTAATGAGGTGTGATAACTAGGTGTCAGGTATTGTACCAAGACCTTTCCATGCATTGTTTTATTTAATCCTCCCCAACATTTTTTTGAAATAAGAGCTCTTATATATCCATTTTACAGATGAAGAAACTGAGGCCTAGTGAAGTAGTATCCAAGGTCACATAGCTAGGGATTGGCAGAGCCAAGAATTGGCCTTAGGTCTGTCTGATTTTAAATGCAGGAACTACACTTTCTGCCTAATGGTTTTATCTCTCTGCTTTAATTTTCTCCTTATAAGATGAATGTAGGAATTCTTGCTCTTTTACTTTTCCCAAAAGAATTGGGAAAACAAATACATGGACATACACTGTAGGTTAAGAATGTGTACATTTTATAAGATGGAGTTCCAAGTGCTCCTAGGCAGGCTGCTGAGGTTGCTCTGCCTGCTGAGGATACTTGTGACCTTTTCATGTTCTCCCTGTATTCCATTCCTAAGACTGGAGAGCAGCCACTGTCCATGGGGTCTGCCAGCAGTCCCAGTCTTCCTCCCTTTGTTGGCTTCCTACATCCTTTCCTGCCTTGAGAGAAGACAAAAGTTATGGGAAGATGTCTTATTTACATAGGGCCCAGTCCCCTCCCTCAGTCCTGTCTGAATTGAGTGGAGGACATGAGGCACCAAGGGAGGTAAGGGCTAGCCAGTCCATGGGCTGCCTCCCACCCATGTCCCTATCATCTGCTTCGGCTGCAGTAAACTGGCAATTCAGATGGCTGAGAACATCCAGCCTCAATTTAAGTAGAGGTACAGCCTAAAAATGGCCAGTTTTGAGAGGGAAATGGTCATCTCAAGTACCCTATTATCTCTTTTGTCCCAAAGCCCAAGAATATTTAAGGAAAGAGTTACTGATGGAACATTGAAATATGTTCCCTTGTACTGAATGATAGTGTTTTAAGTCAGAAGAAGGACATAAATGTAAAGGTGTAGGTCTGTCCTCAATTGAGAGCCAAGGATGACAGATGGGAGGGTTTGTTTTGCTGGTATGCAGGGGCAGATGATTAGGTGAACCAGGGTTAGTGGGTAGTGAGTGGTTTGGGGAGGGCACTAACCTAGGCTGTGTGCCAAATTATGCCTCAGTGGGATGCCGTGACTTTGGCTTTATTTTTGTCAGGATCTTAGGCTTTTGTTGCTGTTGCTGTCCAGGTCTCTGCTTGAGGAGGTGGACCATCCTGGCAGAACATACCTGTGTGCCACTTCCCGTTTTCCTCTTTCCCCCTGCCCCCAGCAAAGAGCCCAGGAAAAACAATATTTGCTCTCCACCTGCTATATCCTGAATACGGAGGAGACCAGGTGACATGGATGCAGGGCAGGTCTTAAGAGGATAGAGGACACCATTACCCATGCCTACTTATCCTCTGGTGCCCCCCTGCAAAGCTTGGGAAGTTGTGTCACACTTTTCTCCCAGCCTCACTTCTCCCATGCACCTACCCACCCTCCATATTCTCTCTCCCTGTTTCATGGAAAAACTATATGGAGGCAGTGCATTCATTGGTCAGGTGGAAATGAAAGATCCATTTGCAATTGATCTCTCATTCTTAGTATTGGCAGAAAATACTTCTGAGGGTGTACGTGTGTGTGTGTGTGTGTGTGTGTGTAGATGGAGGCGCTGGGAGCCCTGTAGAAGCTGCCATTTCTCTCTTCCCCCACTCCCCTTACGGCTCTAGGAGTGAGGAAGCTGCTGTTTGTGAATCATTTGCCCCCGGTCTCTTCTTCCTTTGTCCCTTCTGGGCCTCCTGCTCCTGTTCATTTTTCTTCTTTGCCCTTGACTTCTTTATTCTCATTTATCTCTTCCTCCTCATCTTTTTTTCCTCAGAACCAGTTTCAGTGTTTATTATTATCAGGAGGGAGCATCTAACTGTGTGTGTACATGCATATATATATATACATGCACAATCTCATGTAGGGGACAGGAAATCTGTGACTTTGGGATATTCTTTGTTCTCTCTTATTGTATGTTGTCCTCATAATGTTGTGAGTCCCCACTTTCATTTTTTTATTCCCCTTTTCCCCACAGCCAAGGCCACAGGGGTAAGAAAGGTATCTTGGAACCCATCTCCCTTTCCAACTTTCTCACTCCTGATGTGGAAGCCTCGTTCCCTTGTTCATCCTCATCCAGCCTGGTCCCCCACCTTCCTCACACCAAGGCATGGCCAGGCACCTGTCCAGAACCTAGTGCCATGCTGTGAACTCATTCCCTGTCTTTCAGTGTGATTCGTGCCCCAGGGAGCCAGGTTGCTGAGGGAAGCTCATGTGGCACTCAGCCGATCCATTTTGTCGACAAAAAAAGAGGGGAGAAGCTGGCAGAAAGCAAAGGCTTTTGCTGCTGGGTGAGTGTAGCAGCTATTTATAGCACCCAAGCCTTTGCTTTTCCATTTGGCTGTGCTTTTTTAGCTTAGTGCTGGTCCAGCAGGGCTGTTTTCTTTCATGGCTCCAGATGTCCTTAGGGAAAGATTCCGTCTGCCCCTGAAAAGGGGTGAAAGGGTGGGCTGGGCAAGTGGGTAATAACTTCTGAGAGTGGATGCAGGCAGGGCTTTTGTCCAATTATGTCACAGGACCGATTTATTGAGGTGGAACATGGAAAAGTGTGGTAAGAACAGGAAAGAGAAAAGGTAAACATCATACTCCTAAGAAATGTTTTCCCATAATTAAGCCTCTATTGAGTAAATTGCCTAATGAGGTGTATTGGGTCTGAGTGATCAACACAAAAACCTTTTATTTTTATTTATTTTTTAAAGTTTTGTTGTTTTTTACTTAGGGATAGGATATTTTTTAAAAATATATTTTTATTGATTTCAGAGCGGAAGAGAGAGATAGAAACATCAGTGATGAGGGAGAATTATTGATCAGCTACCTCCTGCACGTGCAGTTGTTTCTTCCCTGCAGCATCTATGTCAAGCAATAAGAATGGACCGGCTTCCGGCAACCCTTCAGTCCGCAGGCAGATGCTCTATCCACTGAAACAAGCCAGCTAGGGCAACAGACAAACTTTTTAGAAGAGTCTGGGCAGCCACCCTGGTTTCCTATGCTGAGTCACTCCCTCACTCTGCGGAAGACATCTTTCTCTTACCTATTTCCACCTTTTAGCTATTGTGAATAATACTGTTAACATTCACATGGAAGTATATGTTTGAGTCACTGTTTTCATATCTTTTGTGTAGAATATATACCTACGGCTGGAATTGCTGGATCATACGGTAATTCTATGCTTAGATTTTTGGGAAACTGCCAAATTGTGTCCTATAGCAGCTGTACCATTTTGTATTTCCACCAGCTATGTATGAGAGTTTCAGTTTCTCTACATCCTTGTTAACATTTATTGCTTTATTTTTTTATTGTTGTTTAATTTTAGTGGATTTAAAGTGTTATCGAATTGTGGCTTTGATTTGTATTTCCTCAGTGATTAATGATGTTGATAATCTTTTCATATCCCTGTTGGCATTTGTGTATCTTTTTTGGAGAAAATCCTTTGCCCATTTTAATTTGGGTTGCTTGTCTTTTTTCTTGAGCTGTTCATATATTCTGGGTATTAAACTTTGATTAGATATGTGATTTGCAAATATTTTCTCCCATTTTGTGAGTTGTCTTTTCATTCCCTTGATGTCCTTTGATACACAAAAGTATTTTAATTTTGATGGAGTTTAATTTATCTATTTTTTTCTTTTATCACCTATGTTTTTGGTGTCATATTTAAGAAACTACTGCCAAATCTAAGGTTATTATGATTTCCTCTATGTTTTCTTCTTAAATTTAGGTCTTTGATCCATTTTGAGTTACTTTTTAAAGATTTTTTATTGATTTTTAGAGAGAGAGAGACATACATTGATGTGAGAGCAGAACATCGATTGGCTGTCTCCTGCACATCCCCAAGCAGGGATTGAGTCTGGGATCGAGCCCACAACCCAGGGATGTGCCCTGACCAGGAATTGAACCAGTACCATTTGGTGCATGGGATGATGCCCGACCAACTGGGCCACAGGGCTATTAACACATATTGAGTTACTTTTTTGTATATGGTGTAAAGGAAGGGTCCACTTCATTTTTTTTTTCTTTTTAAAGATTTTTAAAATTGATTTTTAGAGAGGAAAGAGGGGAGAGGGAGGGAGGTAGAGAAACATGGATGTGAGAGCCATATCAGTTGGCTGCCTCCTGCATGCCTCGTACCAGGGATCGAGCCTGTAATCCTGGCATGTGCCCTGATTGGGAATCAAACCAGTTACCTTTCAGTGCATGGGACAATGCCCATCCAGCTGAGCCACACAGACCAGGGCTGTCCAGTTCATTATTTTGCATGTGGATATCCAATTGTCCCAGGACAGTTTGTTTAAGAGTCTGTTCTTTCTGTATTGAATGTTCTTGGCAACCTTGATGAAAATAATTGACCATATATGTGGTTATTTCTGGGCTCTGAATTGTATCCTATTGGTTCATATGTCTGTCCTCATGCAGTACCATACTGTTTTCATTACTATAGTTTTGTAGTAAGTTTTGAAATCAGGAAGTGTGAGTCCTCCAACTTTTTTTTTCTTCAAGATTTTTTGGCTGCTGTGAAATTCCACATATATTTTAGGATAGTTTTCTTCACTTCTATAAAAAAAAATCATTGGAATTTTGATAGGGATTGCATTGAATCTCCATATTGCTTTGGTAGTATTGTAACCTTAACTGTCCAATCCATGAACATGGGATATCTTTTTATTTTTGTGTCATTTTAATTTTAACAGCTATTAGGGTCTGTACTTTTATTTGTCTGGCTGTTTGAAAAGTGATGTGAAAGACTTTGTAGCTTGAGAATATTGAACTATGTTGGTTTAGGGATGCTGATGGCATCTGTCTTCAGGTATAACTGCAGGTATGGTTTAGAAGTCAATGGTTAGAAAGGCTTATGCAGATTTGGGCCCATGTCTGTCCACATACCAATCAAGGGTTACTTTCCTTTTCGCCTTACCATAGCCAGTACCACCCAGTACAACCTGATAAGAAGTTGATAATGAGGAAGGAAGGGACCAGGGCTGTTACAGCTCATGTAAGAGTTCTGGTGGCTTAGTTCCAACAAAGGCATGTCTCCCCTTGGGTGGCTGGACTCCTTATCAGAGATGGAGGCTTCATTCACATCAATCTATTCCTGTGGTAGAAGACCTATAATACCTCTATGTGGGAAATGTCTGACATGACATTCATTGAACAAGTGACATCATGGGAATCACAGTGCTGGGGGATCAGGCATCAGGGAATTAGGCACCAGCTTCCTATTGATCTTATGTTTTCTGTGTTTATATTCATCAGGTCTCTTTATGCCTCTTCAGGGCCTGCCCCAATCTAGGATGGCTCCTCTGGGCATGCTGCTTGGACTACTGATAGCCTCCTGCTTCACCTTCTGCTTCAGTCATCAGAACCAAGTAAGTACCTTATCACAAGAGGGATCCCTTTTGGGTCCAAAAAAGCCTCTATGCCACCAGGGCTGCTGTGGAAGTGGGGTGAGCTTTTATGTTTCTTATATGAATGTGGCCAGCGCTGAGTCATGGAGTCTGTGTATTTCTTTCCCTCTATCCCTGAATCCCCTGACCTCTGTTTAAAGTTCATGATATAATTTCCCTTTGGGGAACATATGGTGGTGATGATAATAATCTATAGTAATAAAAGCGTAATATGCTAATTAGGCCAGACATCCTTCCAAACGTCCTTCCAGATGACCTTCTGGACGAAGCTGCGGTGGTGGGGGCCGAGGCAGAGGCGGCTGAGGTGGTGGCGGGGGCTGAGGCAGCCACTGTGGTGGTGGGGGCCGAGCCCCTTGCACGAATTTCATGCAGCAGGCCTCTAGTTTTAATAATAAGAAGCTTACCATGTACTAGGCGTTGTCATTAAGTGCTTTATGTCTATTCTCATTTACCCCTCCCCAATAATTCTATGAAATAGACAACTATAATTATTATCCTCATTTTGAGAAGGAGGAGACTAAGATCAGAGATTTTAAATAACTTGGCCAAAATCATACAACCAGTTTGTGGCAGAGCTGGGAAGGTCAAGATTCTCTCCAAAGCTGGCTGATTGTATGCTGAGCACCGTGTAAGAATGGTTCTTCCTTTACTTCTCTCTTCCTGTGTTTTCTCAAGTCTGTCTGTAACTCTGTATCCTCTTTCCCAGCCTCCCTTTATTAACATAGACCCCATTGCTTAGGGTTTCTGTTATTGCCACAGGCCGGAGCAAAATGCCCAAGAAGGTCCTGAGCTTGAGCAGGCTTCTGGCTCCATTTCCCCTGGCCTGCCTCAGTAACAGCCTGCCCTTGACCATCTCCCAGTGCCCTCTTTTTTCCCCTCCCTTGGGAAGCCTTGATTGTCAGCTTCATCCACTGCTGGCCACCTTCCCTAACCCCGGGGGCTCCCACTAAATGGTGGGTAAAGTGCTGGAAGCTTTGGAGCAGGAGGGCTTGAAGTGCAAATGACAAATGAGATGAATTTAATAACAATCCAGCTCAGCTGAAGTTCACCTCTGACTTGTGACAAGCTTCCACCTTCTCTCTGAAGTCATTTGTTTTCTCTCTGCATTTCTCCCCACTTTGAGGAGCAGGAGACAACGTACAGTTAGGAGTCTTGAATCCTTTTGAACTTTTAATGTCCTCTGACTAATCTTGTTGATACTGGGGTTTTGGTCTCTTCTTCAAGAAAAATGAGAATGAGATTCCATTGGCCCCTGATGGTGGGACTGGCCACAGCATGAGGGTTGGGGCTGTCTTTGACCTGACCCAGAAAAGCACCCAAGTGTCTCAGGAGATTAGGGCTATTCCCTCTACCCCAAACCTGCATCTCACAAGGATCCAGGTGCTCCCCGTTGTGAGCTTTAGCAGATGTACAATTAACAAAAGCATGCTGATGAATTTACTTAAGGACTGTGTGTCAATAAGTCCCTTTTGGATAAGAGTCCAACCAAATAGATAAGCTTTCAAAGCCATAATTATTCTGGCCCATATATATTAGTTCTATTGACTCTAGTTTCAGAAAAATGTTAATACTGACTTTCATCACCAGAAGCTGCTTTTATCCTTATGTCTGTTCCTAAGCTATATCAATTTGTCATCATCTTTCATCATGTGCTGAGCACAAGTAGGAGTTGAAGCATCTTTTCTCTCATACCATAAAAATTGCTGCCCTGCTAGGGCATTTAAAATCCAAATTATACAGCCAGCCACCTTCACAGCAGTGAAAGTGGTTAGTGGGGGAAGTGGGGATGGCCAGGATCCTTTTTTCAGAGTTCAACAACTGCTCCTGGAGACCTGGAATTGTCCTCCCCGAGGGCATTTGTGAAGGTTAATGGCCACCCAGGAAAAGTTGGCTGTGTGTATCATGGCATGATCTGGAGTCAGCCTCCCTTCCTGGCTCTTGCTGTGGCACCTGAGGTGCCACATCTTAGGTCTGTGTGGATGCTAAAGTGGTATGGTTGCGTGTATCTGAATAAGAGGCGCCTTCAAAAAGGTGGTGAGTAATGAGGGAGGTAGTGGAACCCAGTGGAAGGAACACAGACCTTGGTAACGTCCTTTTGGCACTTTGACCATTTCTGAGCTTTGTTTCCTTATCTAAGAGGGTTGGTATGTCCCTCTTAAGATTTTAGTGTAGATCAAATGTGATTATATATAAAGTACCTAACATTTGGGATTGGCACAGTCAGGTCAATGGATGGTCAGTAAATGTCAACTATTATTTTCAGTAAGGGGGTAGCTGCTTCTAGGGTTTAATTTAGGGCTCTGTCAGACACACTCCTGTCCCAAAATCTTGCCCTGGAGTCTGTCTCTATCACAGCATCTATCAACCTACCATTAGAGATTCGTTCATTCTCTTGGATCTTGAAGTCTTTGATATTTAAGAATTTCTTATACAGATACAAGCGCAAGGAAGTGTGACATAGTAAGCTGTTGTCAGCTAACACCTTAGCTGGGATTTCTTGCAGTCAGTTGAGAGGAAATTGGTATTTGGAGTGATGGTGTCAGGGAGAAGAGAGGGCTGAGGATTCAGCATGGAAGGGAGCCTCCCCTAAGAAGCCAGCTGAGAGGGCACCAAAGCATGGGATTTACTTCAGAGCTGACCAAGGGCTGTCTGGCTTCTCTCACCTCTTGGTCTTTCTCTCCTGTTCAAGACACTGCCCAGGCAGAGAGAGGCTAGTCTTGCTTATTCTTTTCTTTGAGACTGTGGTTTCTCACTTGGTCCATGAAAACCCTCCCTTGGCAAGGGGGCTGTGCTGATAGACATGCTAAGTTAATCTCATGGCCCTCACTTCATTTCCTCAGTATCCAGGGTACAGCCATTAGGACACATGACGCAGAAGTGAGTCAGAAATGATGCCTGGGCTTTGGAGCCAGGCAGTCCTGACCTTAAATCTCTGTTCTGCTTTACCCAGCAGTGTGATTTTTCACAGGCCCCATATCCATACTCATCTGTAAAATGGGTATAAATGTATGTGCATCACAGATGAAACTTGGACGAGTTGTGAGGCACAGAAGGCACTTTAGCCCAGTGCTGGGCACATGGTAAGGGCTTAGTAAATGGTAGCTGCTGTTATCATTACAAGCTCATCCATATGATGTTGCTTTTCCTCAAAACCTATTATGGAATTCCTTTCTTGAACTGACTAATTTATGGTATATTCATAGGACTGAACCTCTGTCAGTGCTTGCCAGATGTGATTTGGGCAAACAGTCCAAAGCCAGATTTGGTGATCAGACAGGGGAGCATCAGTTTTGTATTACCCCCACTAAAAACTGAGGTATGCTGTAAAATAATGATAGACTGTGTGTGTGTGTGTGTGTGTGTGTGTGTGTGTGTGTACGAGTAGCTGTGGCTTAACATCTGGCTCAAAAGTGATAGCAAGAGGAAATAGAAAAAACAACAACATTTTGAGCAGTGACAGGATTGTTGCAAAAGTGTTTGGCCACAGACTTGAAGCATGTGGCTCAGTGTTTCATGATTCTCCTAACCCTCCTTCTTGAACCTACTCTGATAACCTTATTTTAAAAATCTAGAAAAAAAAGGCTCTGGATACTTAATGGACAAGGTGGTCTTTTTCTGGAATATGTGGCTAGGACCTGGCTTCCAGCAGACTCAGCTAATTTGGGTTTGTCTTAGTCCAAGGCATCCAAAAGATATACCTGCTTGTGAGAGGGGAGGGAGGCATTCCTTCCTTCCTTTGTTCTGTGATTACAAACTAAGCCCTTTGCTAGGCATGGAGGACATAGTGGTGAAAGAGGCTGACAGAGTCTGTCCTCAGAAACTCAGCTGTTGGAAGCTTGATGTCCATGCCCTCAGAATGCAGGTGCCACATGCCAGTCTATCTGCTCTTTAGTATGACAAGCACATTTTCTTTACTGTTCCTAGTTTTCTTTGAGCTCAGATTTGTGCAAACTTCAGGTTGAAGTGGTAGGTGGGGTTTGTGGGGCCAGGCTGCCTAGGTGACCACAACCTAAACCTGATCTGCCTAAATGATGCCATATGGTGTAGTCTCTGTTGGATATCATAGCACAGACTCATCTAACCTGGAAACTATGACTACCTTTATAAGTAATAAGAATAACAGCTACTGTGTACACAGGGCTAATGGTTTACAAGGTAGTACTTCATCTGATGTACGAGCTAATGTTGTTATTATCTCCACATCACAAATGTGGAAACTGATGCTTAGAAAGTTAAGTAACTTTTCTGATGTCACAAGAAACTGGGATTTGAACTTTAGGTGATCTGATGCAGAGCTTGAGTTCTTAACTATTATGCTATAGTGAGTGCCTCTCTTTACTTATGACATATTTTGAAAGCCTCTTCTTGCCCAAGGTAGTTTCCTTACCAGTTCTTAACAAGATCTAAAATCCTGCCATCTGAATTTCATGCCTTTATTTCTTGTTAAAATGTGAAATCCTTAGGTTTTACAATGTTATCATCAACACCTTAACATCTTAACCTTTCCTCTGACATCTAATTAAAGATGGGATCTGAGAGACCCAGGCAGGTGGGGATGCATATCTGGAGCTGGGGTACTGCTTGAAAGAGATGCATTGTTACCTCCCAATTTAAGGTTAGAATTGTTGGAAACAAAAATGAAATCTATGTAAAGTAACTAGCACAGTTTTGGGTTCATAAGAGGAATCCATGAAAAATACTTATTATTAGTGGAAGAATTGGGAGGTGTAGGAAAAGTGATCATGGGGGAGGTGGGAGGACTGAAATAACATCCCTGTGTGCTAGTGTGGGTTCTTCCTTGCCTTCCCAAATGTAATTTCCCAGAGCTCTGAACCCTCCGGTTCCAATTTCCTGAGGCATTACTGCTTTTATGCAAGAACAGGTTTAAAAATGGGACAGGAAGGCTGGGAAGGAGCAAAATGAATAATACTTTGTATTTATCTTGCATCTTTGTCTCCTGAGCTCAAAGTACTCCATTGACACCATTTCATTAGTCCTCCATGCTCTCCATGGGGTGGAAGGAAACAGGTTTTATGAAGAGATTTCCAACCTGGGCTTCTTCCTCCCTCAGACCAATTGGACTACCAGCTTCTCACTTGTACCCCTTACACATGGGTTGGAATGTCCCAAGTGATCATTTATGCCCTGTAGGCATCCTAGGGAATTGCCAGGTCCTTTCTGTGTCATGCTAGGATGCTTAGGAATCAATTGGGCCTCAGCTGCCAGCTTTTGTACATCTAGGGTGGCCATTTGAGCCTTATCTCCTGTTCATATATGTTTTTTTTCCTTTTTATAAATATACATATTTAAATTGTAAGAGTAATAGATATGAATTTTATTTTATTTATTTTTATTTTTAAAAAAATATATTTTTATTGATTTTAGAGAGGAAAGGAGAGGGAGAATGAGATAGAAACATTAATGAGAGAGAATCATCGATCGGCTGCCTCCTGCACACCCCACACTGGGGATCGAGCCCGCACCGCGGCATGTGCCCTTTACCGGAATCAAATCCGGGACCCTTCAGTCCGCAGGCCGACACTCCATCCACTGAGCCAAACCAGCCAGGGCATAGATATGAATTTTAAACATCAAACAGTGTATAGTAGCATATCAGGTAAAAGGTAAAAGGCGCTTATTGTCTCTTTTTCCCAACCTCTGTTCCCAGTATGTTTCCTAAACCCCCTGGAGATATTATGGAACTTTGTGGACTTTTTCTGTATGCATGTACAAAAATGCTGTATACACGCAACACATACTCTGTTCATTTAACCGTATTGTCTCACTTATATTGGTTCTGAGGCTAACCTCGTGAAAGGTCCAAACATGGCTGGAGAGGGGAGGAGGAGCATAGAGGGGAGAGTACCATCCTAGGCCATTTTCTTTCTGCTTGCCTGGTGCTTACCTGTGGTTGGTTATCCTCTGTTTCTTTTCTCTGAAGGAGTTTGCGCTGACCAATCCAGAGAAGAGCACCACCAAAGAAACAGAGAGAAAGGAAACCACAGCAGAGGAGGAGCTGGACCCTGAAGTCCTGGAGGTGTTTCACCCAAGCCCTGAGTGGCAGGCCCTTCAGCCAGGTACTAAGCCCACCCTCCCCCCATGAAACACTCTAAATTCAAATTGTATATGTCCTTTGTCCCCACAGGGCTCCTTTGAAGGAGCAGCCACTCTTTGGCCCGCTGGAGGGGAACAGTGTGGTCCATCACAGGGGTGGCTGCTGCTGCAGGGCTCAGGGACCTTCATTTTCCAGCAGAACAGAGATTTCAGCCTCTAAGTGCCCTGGAAGGAAGGCAGGTGGTGGGTGGCCAAGCTTTCTGAGCAAGTGATTGAAAACGTTCTTTCCTTGCACTTCTGAAGCACAGGAGAGGCAGTGACATGTGCCTTGCTCTGCAAATGCTATTTTGGGCTCTTCTGCTCGGCTCAGTGCTGCTGAAATATTGTTCACAGGAGAGTCCTGAGCTATGGTGCAGGGCAGGAGTGTTCTTTTGCGAAAGGAACCTGTGCCAAGAAACGGGCTGATCCTGGCCTGGTTTTTAAATGGGGCATCCTCAGAAAGAACAACTTTCTAACCTTTTTTTGAGTCCAGCCCAGGGTTTAAAATAATAATGAAAGCCCTGGCTGGTGTGGCTCAGTTGGTTGGATCTCATTCCGTACAATGAAATGTCACGATTTTGATTCCCTATCAGGGCACATACCTAGGTTGTAGGTTTGATCCCCGCCCTGGTCAGGGCTCATGCGGGAGGCAGCCAATCAATGTTTCTGTCTCTCTCTTCCCCTCCCTCCCTCCCTTTCCCTTCCCCTCTCTCTAAAAATCAATGAAAATGTCCTCAGGTGAAGATTAAAAAAAAAGAAAAAGATAATAATAATAATGAAAGTAGCCAGCAATTGTGTTTATCATATTCAGGTACTGTGTTAGGTGCTTCATGTGTATAATCTTGTTCCATCTTCACATAATAGGACCTATAATTTTCCTATAAAAGCATTGAGGCTCAGAGAGGTTATGTAATTTGACCTATGTTATTCAGCTAACTTGTCCTATGTCATTGATCCTATAGCCTGGACCTACCTTCTTCCCATTTGTCCTAGTCCCAACTGTCCTTGTTCTACCATGATGACACTTGGGCCTGTTCTGAGGAGTAGGTGTTTTCATTCTGCACTGTGGCAAGGTAGATGGTAAGTCCTGGCAGCTGCCACAGTGTAGTTGCATCAGTTCCTTGCTGATATTCATCACCGTATCCTCCCTGCCTCCATTGCTGCTGTGCTGGCAGGGACAGCATTTGCTGTGCCAGCCAACTTTCTGGTGATAATATCACTCCTGCTGGGCTTGCATAGGGGTAGTTGTTGCCACAGAAGAGTGATGAAGCACCAAGAAAGCCAAGTAGGAACTAATGGTGTTAGTAGAGGGAAGTTTCAGGAACAGAAGTA
>NW_005370597.1:1562509-1563348 GCF_000412655.1 Myotis brandtii | reverse complement strand
TTTTCTCTTTCCTTCTAGTTGTAGAATTTCCACTCAGCCAGCCTTCCTGTGGTTCTGGATGATGTCCGTTTTGTCTTTTAGTTGTATTTTTGAAGTGGTTGTGCGAGGCAGCAATTTCCTTTGTTTACCTATGCCGCCATCTTGGTTTTCCCTCCGGAAATTGACTTCTTAGTGGTCTGTGTGGATAACTAGCAATTGCCTTCAATCAGAGTATAATGTTTAATTCACCACATTCTGAATGCTGCCTGGGAGCTTCCAACAGAGCTACCTAAAGGCCAAAGGAATATAGCCAGTCCTTGCAACTTGTTTGATGGGTGAATAATGGGGAGATAGTATAATTTAGTAGTTAAGAGGATTGACTTTAGATTCAGCTTGTTCTGGGTTCAAATCCTTTTGCCCTTCAGTTTCCCCATTGATGACATCGGGGATATGTCCTGCCATATCTGCTGCAGAGGTTGTTGTGAAGGTTCTTGACATGAAGGCATCACTCAGTCTATAGCATTTCTTATTTTATTTTATTTTTTTGAAGTGCTTATTTTTTAAAAAACTTTTCACTGTGCTGCATTTTTTTAATCTTTATTGTTCAGATTATTACAGATGTCCCTCTTTTCTCCCCCCCATAGCTCCCCTCTACCCGGTTCCCACCCCATCCCAGGCTCTCGCCACCCCACTGTCCTTGTCCATAGGTACTGCATACATGCATGTAAGAACTTTGTGCAATCTCTTCCAGCACCCTCCTCCTCCCCTCCCCACCCCGAGAATTGTCAGTCTGCTCCATTTCCATGCCCCTGATTCTATTACATTAACTAGTTTATTCTGTTCATCAGATTTTTTATTCA
>NW_005370597.1:1542993-1560921 GCF_000412655.1 Myotis brandtii | reverse complement strand
CTGGGGCTACAGAGAGATCTGCAGATTCCTCCTCTTTGTATTGGGTTTGGAAGTGCCCAGACAAGGCCCAGCTGTGAAGCAAGGCAGGCTGGTGCTGGTGTGGTCTTGGGCCTTCTTTTGATAGCTTTGGGGTTCCCTGATGCAGCTGCAGCTTGTTTGACAGATTTTAGGCTGGGAAAGGACAGACCATTCATATGCAAAAGCCACTGCGCACAGCTTGGGTGGGGTTGTAAATTGAGTAGGGTGGGGTCTCAGGGAATCTCCAGGGCGGAGCAAACAGCAATGGCTGCCAGTCAGCCCTGCACTGGGGAGGTCCCAGTACAGGAACAATGACCCTTGCGAGCACCTCCGTCTGAAAGAAAGCCACCCCCACGTTCCTGCCCCGATGCCAGGCAGTCCAGTTTCTCCCCGTATGTGTCTGGGTCCCCCCCGAGTCTCAACCGGCACTGGAGCTCAGAGCAAGTGGGAGCTTGTATTTCTCTCCCGATTAAAAAAGCGGCACACCCAGGTGCCAGCCCGTTCTGTGCCTCCGCACCTCCTACCAGTCTCAATGCGCTTTCTTCTTTACCTCTCTAGTTGTAGTACTTCCGCTCAGCCAACTTTCCCCGCTGATGTGGATGATAGTTGTTATGTATTTTAGTTGTAATTTTGATGTGGTTGTGGGAGGCAGCAAGTACAGGTGTTTACCTATGCCACCATCTTGGTTCTCTGAAGTGCTGATTTTAAATGGTAATTTTTCCATTAGTGCCACCCCTTCAACATGATTGTTTTATTAGATGCCAGTGATGGGACATGAGTATGTAGTCTTCCTGTCTTTTGTGCCTTAGATGGGGAAGAGAACTTCTGGTGAGGAGAGACTTCCCTCAAGAAATGCTCTCCCTCTCTCCCTCTACAGAGGTTTTCAAAAAAATATATTTTTATTTATTTCAGAGAGGAAGGAAGAGGGAGAGAGAGACAGAAACATCAATGATGAGAGAGGATCATTGATTGGCTGCCTCCTGCACTCCCCCCACTTGGGATTGAGCCCACAACCCGGGCATGTGCCCTTGACCGGAATTGAATCCGGGACCCTTCATCCACAGGCCGATGCTCTATCCACCAAGCCAAACCGGCTAGGGCTCTACAGAGATTTTTGATGAGGGAACAGAAAGAGTTAGCACAGCATTTCCTGCCAGAGTCAGGGACATGGCATAAGAAGATGGTGGTGTGTCTTTTGGGGTTTTTTAAGAAAATGGCAAAGTGGCTAGCTTATGTTGAACCTAGTTTAGTACCTTCTGTCTCTGAAGGGAGGATCTCAGCTCTGTTGTCCCCAGGCCTCCAAGGAGGAGATACTAGGGTACATGGTCTGAGCTCATTTGAAGGCAGATTTATAGTTATGTGTTGGAATACCAGGGGACCAACCCATGACTTCATGGGTCTTCCCACCAGGCCAGGTGGGAATTAGGCCCCAGCCACTCAGCCCTGGAGCAGCTGCAGGTCACTCTCCTGAAGTAAGCCTGCCTCTGTTATTACTGTCAGAATCCTCGCTGTGAGCCGCTTGTTCCTCTCAGCCCTGGAGCAGCTGCAGGTCACTCTCCTGAAGTCAGCCTGCCTCTGTTATTACTGTCAGCATCCTCGCTGTGAGCCGCTTGTTCCTGGAAGTGATATCTCTCTCTCTCTCTCTCTCTCTCTCTCTCTCTCTCTCTCCTGGTTTATTTTGGGATCTGTCTCACCTTATGGAAGCACAGCAAGCATTTGAATGTGGATTCAGCATCAACTGTTCACGAGCAAGCAGAGGAAAGCTGTTTTCTGGCAAGTCCTGTGGGTTCTGGGCATGAAACTCAGGAATTTGTCCTGGGGCTGAGGACCCCTAAAACCTAGGACTTTGTGTCTATGTACTTGTTATTATGAAAGCTGGTCACAGCCATGAATAGTGGGGCTTGTGCTCCCTGGGTATTTTCTGAGATCCTATTTTGTGCCAGACACTGTATTCGTAGCTGGAAATACAGAGAATAGATCACATTTACTAAGCATCAACTGTGCCAGGCATTCTTTGAGGGCAGGTGCTATAACCACCTTTATTTTTATAGACAAAACTGAATTTCAGGGAGGAGAACTGACTTAGCCAAATGACCAATAAATGGTAGAGTCAGAATTCAAACCTAGTTTTGTCTGACCCTAAGCTTGGGCTCCTAGCCACTGTGCCATCTGTCTCTTTGGATAGCAAATGGGACATGCCCCTGCCTTCCAGCAGCTCATAGTCTCACAGAGGACACAGAGACAGAAAAAGGCACTAAAGTGTTTTTGGATGTTTTGGTGGAAGTGTCTCAGTAAGGGCACAAGGGAGGAGGAAGGCAAGGGCCTTCAATCTCTACCCTTGAGACCTTGCTGGAGCAGTGAGTCAAATTTTAGGATGATAAACTTCCACCCCCATCTTTAGTTCTCTATTTGAGCTGTGTGGTCTTGGTCAGGTTGATTGGAATCTTTGAACCATAGTTTCCTCTTCTGAAAATGGGGATGAAAATACCTACTTCACAAAGATGACGTAAGACTGAAACAACATTAACATGTATACAATGTTTCACACAGGGCCTGGCATATAGGAAATATTCAAGAAGTGGTTATAGTTGTCATTTGAAAAAATATACCTTTGCTGGCTCCCTTTCCTTGAAGACCTGAAGGAGAAGTGGAGGTGACAAGGCAGCCTGGGCAAAGGGCTCCCTTGTCTTGCCCCATGTGGGCTCAGGGAAGCTCAAACCTAGGGTTTCTTATTGACCTGAGCTGACTTTCAGGAGGCCATGAGAGCCTCTGAAATATTAGCATTAGCACAAAGAGCTCTTTTGATGGGAGCATGCAGGAAGTCTGTGCAAGAACACGTTCATGTGAGGGGGTTAAAAAAAAAAGGGAAAAAAATTCAAATCATCAACTGATGAGAGCAATCCAAGAATTATAGAGCACCAGCCATCTGGTCAGATCATTTCAGATCTGCACAAGCAATGGGAGGGAATTGAATTGTAAAAACCTCATTTATAGTAGACCAACTACTCTGTTTCAAGTATTTAAGAGAGGAGTCTGATTTCCTGAAGGCCCTAGACATCTGTCTGAAGGAGCACTTGTCTCTGTGAAGCCTTTGGTTCCTTGCAGCTTGGATGGGGCTGTGTGATTCTCTAATCCTCCAAAACCAACTGAATGTTCAACAATTCACTTCACTTCTGATACTATCTACCTGGACTTAGTGTCAGATCCCACAGTTTAATGGCTTAGTGCCCCATCTCTACTTCAGATGTGTTGAAAGTTCCAGGCCACTTGAACTTTTTTGATTGATCAGCTATAAATTAGGGGTTCCCACGACCCCCGTCTCAGGTTTGACAATTTGCTAGAACAGCTTGAAGAACTCAGGAAAAACACTTACTGGTTTATTGTAAAGGATACAACTCAGGAACAGCCAAATGGAAGAGATGTATAGGGAAAGATATGGGGAAAGAGATTCATAGCTTCCATGCCCTCTTTGGGCACACCACCCTCCCAGCACTTCTGTGTGTTCACCAACTGGAAGCTCTCTGACTTTATTGTTTAGGAGCTTTTATGGAAGTTTCATTATATAGGTATGATTGATTAAACTATTGGCGATTGGTGATTGAACTTAATCTCCAGCCCCCTCTCCCCTCCCTGAAGGGAAGGGGATGGGGCTAAAAGTTCCAGTCTTCTAATCATAGCTTGGCCTTTCTGGTGATCAGCTCCTACCCTAAAATTATCTAAAGGCCCCTCACCAAGAGTCATCTCATTGGCATAACCTTGGGAATTAAAAAAGATAACATTCAGGAAATTCCAAGGGTTTTAGGAACTCTGTGCTAGAAACCAGGGATGAAGATCAGATACATTTTTTATTATACCACAGGCTGCAATTGAGGTAGTACTAAGGGGCAAAGCTCCCAGTACTCTCTGTTCCCTCCCCTGCTCTGTGGTTTGGAGGGAGGTGACCTTCCTTTTCTCTCCTAGTCTGGAGGGATCTTCTTTATGGGTCATTTCATTCCCCAGGATGGTCTACAAGAGTATGATCTGCTTTTGTTCTTCACACACAGGCACAGCCCCTCCCCAAGGCCCATGAGCAGTGGTGTTCATACCTAAGCTCCTGTGGCTCATCAGAGTGGTACAGTGAGACTTCTTGGCTGCCACCAGGAGGTAATCACCTGAGGGAAAGGTATAGGATGGGATCTCTGTTGAATGATCTTTCACCCTGGCTCAAGTGCAGTGCTGGAAAAGTGTAGCAGGAGCTGGATAGAGGAAACAGCATGTTTTTTTTTTGTGTGTGTGTTGTGGGATAGTTTGTCTCCTCTCTTGAACACAAGTTGCTGTCTTCAGCAACTTTTTAGGATGAGATGTTCAACAAAGCTTATCATTGGTGCCTCTTCCTTCTGCACAATGCTTTCTTCCCCAACTTTGAAGCCTTTCAAGTCTCCTTAAAAGTGTAGCAGGAGCTGGATAGAGGAAACAGCATGTCTTTTGTGTGTGTGTGTTGTGAGATAGTTTGTCTCCTCTCTTGAACACAAGTTGCTGTCATCAGCAACTTTTTAGGATGAGATGTTCAACAGAGCTTATCATTGGTGCCTCTTCCTTTTGCACAATGCTTTCTTCCCCAACTTTGAAGCCTTTCAAGTCTGAGGATTCCCCAGTAACTTATTTGTTCTTTTCCTCTTATACTTCTGGCCCATTTCCCCCATTATTACCACCTCCCCAGCCTTCGTTCATAATTCTCCACTCTGAGCATCTCCTTTGCTCCTTGGTAATCCGAGTTAGTCAGGGGGAACTCTCTAGGGCATGGCAGAGCTCTTGAGGCCTGTAGGAGCAATTTCTGAGGCTCCAATACCCTGTACTGGGAGACAGAAGGATGGAATGTATGAAGGTACCAGAAGGCTCCATGAGGACAGTTTAGATCTTTTCATTTCAGAGAGATCTCATTTCCCATATGTGGAGTTCTCTCAGGATGGCTGACCACTGCCCTGTAGCAGTCAAATCCCATACCCCGCTGGGGGAACAGATGGAGGCCAGGGCAGGAAGGCCTGTGACTTCCTTGGCAGCCACTGCCAAGGCTGAGCCCACTTTGAGACTAGCTGGCTGAGCTCTGCACTGGCACCTGAGCATCTCTGCCTGGGGTTTGGCCTTCATTACAAGGATGGAGCAGGCCAGGGTCCAGTTTGCAATCTGTGGGCTTGAGTAGTAAGGGAGAGCAGCTGTTTGCCGTCTGCTTTCTAATAAGTATTTGTATGTTTAATCCTCTCCCTGGGCCCTATCTTCTTCTTCCTCTGCTTCCTCCATCCACCTGTTCTCTCTGAGGTTTAATAAAGAGTGTTTAGCAGAGTTGCACAGCCTCAGCTCTCAAAGATTGGATGCCCAAACTGGCTGAAATGAAAAACATTTCATTTCAGTCTGGAGTAGGGATAATGGAAAACTAGCTACCAAAACCAGTTCTAGCCTTCATACCTAGGGCTTGGCTTTAGTTTAGACAATCTATGCAGCCCTGACTTCCCTTCTTTCTCTAATATTGGCCTCATCCTGCTGGCTAAGACTGTCCAAGCTATCTCCAAGGATGGGACTGTTTAGGGCTGAGAATAGCTCTCAAGGGCTGGGCTGGAGCTGGAATGAGAGGTCCTTTTCTAGAACCTGTTCCATTCTTAGTTCTGTCACAGCACTGGAGGTAGGAACTAACCAGTAACTTAAGAGGAGATAATATTTGAGTAGGTAGAGAATAGGACAGGCAGGAAACATGAGTGGAGGGGGAATGACAGGAATAGAGACATAAAAGTGAGAGTATATCTACTTGGCTGGAGATGCAGGGATCTGTAGGGGAATAATAGGATGGTGGTAATGGGAAGTATAGGGGAGCCCTGGGAGGGAGGGGAGATGAGGAGAACTGACAAGGCACTAGATCTAAAGATGTGAAAGTAAGTGTAAACTCTGAGTGAGTAGTTGAGTTCATTCAAGGGCTGTGCTATGAATGGGAGATGAAATGAAGAAAGACAATATAAACTCCTGGGTTTGAGAATAGTAGAAAGAGAGAACTAAAATGGTAATTTTAGAGATAGCCATATCAAAAAACTTATTTATTTTATATTACATTTGTTGAACTCTTATAATGTTTCAGCTATAGTGCTTAATGCAGGAGATACCATGGTGGGAATTGACCGATACTTGCCTATGTGGGCTTGTGGTGTAGGAGGACCCCCAGACAGAAATACAGTTCTGTGAGAACACAGAGGAGGGGCCTTGAAGGAAAGATTTCCCAGAGGCAGGGACATTGAAGCTGAGTAGAGAGAGATTTTGTGTTTGTTGGAAGGCAGAGGGCAGACGAACAAGTGTTTGACATATTTGAATTCCAGCGAGGAGATAATTGATTAGGCAAAATTGTTTAGATGGCAGATGGAAAGTGTTGGCCTTGTGAATATGATGAGCCTTAGAAATTAGAAGCAGAGGCTAGAAGAAAACAAGGAAAAGTGTGAGAGATATAGAAGGAACTTGAGGAAGCTTTCATTAGATGTCTTCAGTTTTCTGAGCCAAGCCAAGGATGGGGCTTCTACCTTGGATGATGAAAGAGAAGGATTCGATTGGGTGCTTGAGGAATGGAGATGTTAGGAAGAACCTTTGTGAGGAGGTGCTTAGATAATCAAGAGGTTAGAACTAACCATTGCCCAGCATTAGGAAGTGCCCAGTTGACATCTGACATTCTGACTTGGTGGTGGGCCAGGATCAGTGGGTTTGGTGACTTTCTAGAGCAATTTGATCCCTGGACAGTGGATAGCTGGAGTGTGAGGAATGATGGATAGATCATTAAGGGATTGTCTTTGGAGATCTTGTCTGTCTGGCCTATGGGGCAACCTGAGAGCTTTACTGGAAACTCCTATGAACCTGCTCCACTCTTCCCTCTTCTGTAACAGGCAACATCAAGACTCTTGGAGGCTCCTGCAATGCCCAGGGTCACAGAGGGGGTGATACCTCAGTAGCGACTGACTGATCTTCTAGGCCAGTGGTCGGCAAACTCATTAGTCAACAGAGCCAAATATCAACAGTACAACGATTGAAGTTTCTTTTGAGAGCCAAATTTTTTAAACTTAAACTATATAGGTAGGTACATTGTTATTAACTTAATTAGGGTACTCCTAAGCTGGCCTTTGCTAAAAAACGTCCTCAATCTGATTGAGGTACATTCACTGAGGTTGACCCCTTCCAACTCTCCCATCCTCAACTCGTGAATGAATCGCGCACGCCTCCCCCGCGCTGCGTATCCCGTCGCCCGACCGACACCCCCCACTTCTTCTAACGCCACTTCTTCAAAATAGACTCACCCAGGTCGAAAACTGACTTCTGCGCATGGGCCACGAAGTTTCAGTCGCACTGTACGTGTGCGCCTGCACATGGTATTTTGTGGAAGAGCCACACTCAAGGGGCCAAAGAGCTGCATGTGGCTTGCGAGCCGCGGTTTGCCGACCACTGTTCTAGGCAGATTTGAAAAGAACCTGAATGAATCAGAGCTTATGTGCAGAGGGCTCTTTTGCAAGCCTTTTGTTGCTTGTGCTCTAATCCAGCTGATTATATTTCTGTTCATGTTAGGGTTTTGTTTTGTTAATGTTCATAAACTAATAGGTTGTTGATCTTGCCTTATTTTCTGTAATATGTTGATTTGGGCAAACAAAGATTGAGTTGTATTTTAATTTCTTTAATTCCAGAATAGTGTTTCTGTTCTGTGTAATGCAGTTGTTTGGAAAGAGAGAACCATTTCTTTGGATTAAAGTTTTTATTTTTATCCCTCTATCTAAGCACCAGTTATCTGTGGCCATAATTAGTTTATCTGGGCGGAGGTGCATTTTTATGGAATAGTAATATGGTGTATTTGTACGTGTTTCTTTTTGCCTGGAAAAAAGAAAACTTTCTGTCTCCCACTCCAGAAGCCCCCTGAAAATCGCACGAACATCATCTTGTTCTTTCATCCTGGTTTTGCCAAGTCAGGCTTTTGGATAGAGGGCGAAGAGATGGTCTAATATTTCACGGCCAAGAATGACGGAGGCGGCCAGGAACTGTAGTCTAGCTGTTGGAGAAGGGAGGAAAACTAACATTTTTGGAGAAAGCACCTTGTGCTTGGTGCTTTGTGTACATTACTTAAGGGGGCTTCAAAGTGCTCCATAAAGGTCTCTTGGAGCTCATGGTTGGTCAGTGAAGGGGGGTGGGGGGAGCGGCTCAGATCCCATTGCTTTTTCTAGGATTTCCTTCTGATGATAGAAACTACAGGCTCATTGATTGAAAGTAGTTATTTGAGGTCTAGGTGGGAACAAAACAATTTTGGGGGAAATTATTCAAGAGAATGCAGAATTATTCAAGCTGCCCTATCTTCATTTCCTAGATTAGATCTCAGGGGTCTCAGGGATAGATCCAGGTTTCCCTAAACACAGTGGAGTAAGTAGTCCTGTGTACAGAGTAATTTGAGGGCTATAAACTGGCTTTAGATTCCCACTGGGTTAGACTGCAGATGGAGAGGCTGGAGGAATTGTTCTCTAAATACCATTAGCATTTTAACCTCCAATATTTGATCAAAATGGCTAGCTGAGGATACCTTGGAGTCAGGTATAGAATGGTAGGTTTCAAAGGGAAGCAGCTTTTTCTTGCACAAAGCTGGTAGTAATAGGGGTAGCCAGATGAAATATTTGATTTACAGGAGCACATCTTAGTGATGGGGTTGGGGTATGCTTGGCGGGGGTATGTGGGTGTGTGTGAAGGGAAATTGGAAGAAGTAAGAGAAGACAAATCAAAGGAAGGCTGAGTCTTTTCACCTATTTGCTGGCATCATCTAACACTGCTTATGCATGTCAGTGAAAGTCTTGGTTCTGTAGTGACCGTTTGAACTGAATATTCTTTCTCTCTCTTGCTCTCTGTTTTTTTCTCTCACTCATTTTTATGCTCTCAGCTCTTCTCCCTTGCTGCCTCCCTAGCCCTCTTGCCTTCTTTCTTCCCTTGCTGTAATGGCCTTTACCTGCAGCTGAGTGGCAGGTTACAGGTATGGATAGACATGGAGGTGTATAGCTGGTGGAATATTTTCTCAATTCTACCAACATCAAAGAAATTACTTCCAAGCCAATTCTTTCAGCCACATATTTTGCTGATCAGTTAGAATGTGAGGAAAAACACATTAGCATTGCCAGAGAAGGGATTTGGGAAAAATCACATCGGTGGAACTGAGTGATCTAAAGTCATAAGCATAAAAAACAAATCCTGGAGTGCAGCTGGAGTTCTTCCTGGCTTGTTTCCCACAGCCCTGTCCATTGACACACACCCCCTGTGCTACATGAATGAGTTATGTATCAACTTTGCCGAAGAGCCTAATGCTGAAGAGGAGGTACCGGCTTGTGTTGCCTCTCATTGGATGCTTCTAGGCATGACATAGAAAAGAAGCAACCTCAGTAGGGTGCATTTTTAAAAAAATATATATTTTTTATTTATTTCAGAGAGAGGAAGGGAGAGGGAGAGAAAGAAACATCAGTGATGAGAGAGAATCTTTGATCAGCTGCTTCCTGCATGCCCCCTACTGAGGATTGAGCCCACAACCTGGGCATGTGCCCTAACCAGGAATGGAACTGCAACCTCCTGATACACAGGACTGCACTCAACAAGCTGAGCCACACCTGCTGGGCTTTTTTTCTTTTCTCTTCTTTCCGCTCCTGTCACCTCCCGACCCTTTCCCTCCCCTTCCCTCCCCTTCTTTTTTTTTCTTTTCTTTTTTGTCCTGTTACCACAGTGTCTCAATATACTAGCAACTCCCTTGGAAGAGAGTTCTCTTGAGTTGAGCACAATTACATGCTCATATATTTCCCATCTGCCTGGTACTAGTTAGGAGTGAGGTCTCAGGAGAACAATGACCTCATCTTTGTCCTTAGCCCAGGAAGGCATTTCTTGTCAAGAGAAAGAAATTTATGGTTGTATAGTAGAACTTGGAAATTAAATTAAATTGGATTAGTTTGTTTCCTTTGAAAAAAGACAAAATTCTAGAATACCCTTTCTTCAAAGAGGCGTGTCCTTTAGAGAGGGGATTGATGGAGGGCAGAATCCAGGCTGTATTTTGGCATCTGGTTGTTGTCACAGTTACTTGAAAATATAGACAATAGAGTGTTGTAGAGTCAGTTTACCTGGGTTCACACCTCAGCTCTGCCTTTTATAGGTGGGTAGTCTTGGGCAAGTTACTTAATTCCACTAAGGTTTAATGAAATATCCTATAATAATATCATCTGTAAAATAGGGATAGTAATAATAACTACCTCAGAGGGTTATCCTAAGTAGTAAATAAGACAAGTATATAAAGTGTTTACTCTAGTGCCAGGTGCATAGTTATAGCTCAATAAATATTAGCTTCTGTTGTAATAAAAATGAGTGGATACCAGACAAACCTAAATTGAGGTATGATCTAAAGAATAATTGACCAGTACTCTTCAATTATGTCCAAGTCAAGAAAAACAAAGACTGAAGGAAGAGCTATCGCAGGTCGGAGGAGACTAAGGTGATGTGACAACTAAATGCATTGTGGTATCCTAGGTTAGATTCTGGGACAGAAAGAAAGAATACTAAAGGAAAAACTGGTGAAATCTGAATAAAGTATTTAGTTTAGTTACCACTATTGTACCAATGTTAATTTCTTAGTTTTAATAATTGTTTTATGGTTACATTAGATGTTAATATCAGGGAAAGCTGGGGGAAAGGTATATAGGAATTCTGGAGTCTTTTTTTCATCTTTTCTCTAAGTCTAAAATTATTTCAAGATATAAAATTAAAATAAGTGATTATCCCAGTGACCTGTTAAGTAAAGGAGAAACTGACCAGGGTAGAGCCGTGCATAGCAGATCACACCTGCCTCTGTCTCACCTTTTGTGTCAGAGGGAGGGCTCTTACTAAGGGGCCCTAACGCCTGCCTCTTTAGCACCTACACAACTGCCTCATCCTGACTAGAGGTCAGTTTTAGGAAGATAATTGGTCAGATAACTGTTCAGACACAGCCAGATCTGATCCTGCATTGGTGCTGTAGAGGGACTGGGAAGGAGGCCACTCATTTGGCAGGGCTGAATGGTCAGGGCACTTGTCCCTGTGCCTTGGAATATAAATGAATTCTTTCTGTTTTATCCCTCTATCTAAGCACCAATCACTATGGCAATATGTTTGCAGATTGTGATGCCTACCCCTATGCTCATGCTTACTGTTTGATCATCCAGAAGAAAGAAAAATAAGTTCAAACCCAGCTCTACAATAATTTATCATTTTCTTTCCTGTTTTAAGCACTTGTCCCTGTGCCTTGGAATATAAATGAATTCTTTCTGTTTTATCCCTCTATCTAAGCACCAATCACTATGGCAATATGTTTGCAGATTGTGATGCCTACCCCTATGCTCATGCTTACTGTTTGATCATCCAGAAGAAAGAAAAATAAGTTCAAACCCAGCTCTATAATAATTTATCATTTTCTTTCCTGTTTTAAGTGCCTTGCTTTTGCACAAAGCAGGTATTTTGCTTGTTCTTGGATGCAGAAGGTACATGTGCTTTTCTTATGACTGATGTGGCCATCTCTGTTATGCCAATATCATGGTTTGTAGAAGAAAGCCATTATTATCATTGGGAGAATGTGATTCTTGGAGTTTTTATTTTTGCATTAAAGTCAGCTGTCAGAGGGGTCTGGGAAGTATAAAGTCTTTCATTCCAGCACACAACTCCCTTACAAGTATTTATCCTTGGAAGACCATATTTTCTAAGTTAAAAAAAATCAATGCTAAAAATTGTTCTTTGTATTCTAACTCAATGACTAAGGTATACTGCTTTTGGTATTGATTTACGGATTTTATTGTCAAATCCTTGGGATGTGTGTGGATTACTTAATAGTGTGACGAATGGCTGGGCTCTGAATTATGTACTGTATTATGGGGAGTTCATAAACCATATTTCTCTATAGATTACTTTAGGCATAAGACTGGTGAACTGTCATTTCTCTTTTAGTCACATGTGACTAAAAAAGAAAAGGAGGGGGAATGGTGGTATGAGGCAGAAGTGTTTGGCTCAAGATTAAACAGCAAACTACCTTTGAAGGCTTGTGAATGCAAAGGCTTGAAGTGGACAGACCTTGGGTATGGATTGGGAGGATTGGGACCACTGGGGCTAGAGGAGAGAGAGAGACTGCCTCAAATCATGCCTTTGCTGCATCTTTGCTCAGGCTATAGTCCCAGTGGAAAGACAGCTTCTACTCTTTTGGGGCTTCTGTTCAATCAAATAACAAGTGGCCTGAGGCCAGGGAATCCTGGACCCTAAGTGGGCCTTCCACGCTCCTGCTCCCCATCCCCCACCAGCCACTTGTGCTGATGGATGAGCAAACCCTTTACAGTTTGGCACTGCTTGGCTTGTGGAGATCGTCTGTCTCTTTTGAATGAGCAACTTTATGTTTATGGCTCCTTTTCCCTGTACAGAAATTGCTTCTGCCTTCTGATGGAAATGTTTACTTTTCCTAGGGAAAGGCACTGTTCTTTGGGGTAATATCTGCTGGCCCAACCCCATCCCTTGTGGGAGTATAAGCCTCTGCCTAAGGGTGGACTAGAGGAGGTAGCCGTTGGAGCGTGCACGGTTGCCACTGGGGCAGCCATCTGCCAGTTTCTCGGCTCACAGCCTGCCTCTGAGCTGGCTGTTGGGAGTGTGCACTCTTGGGCCTACATGCATTATGCACAGCCTATTCCCTAAATGGGCTTTTTAAGTGTATATAATTCCTTTCTACTCTGTTCTTGTATAGTCTGCCTCAGGGCACCATTCAGAATCTCCTCTAATTATGCTAGAGCTCAGCTTCTAATGTCTAGCATTTAGAGTTTCTGGTAATCGCTGATTTTTTGTTTTTGTTTGGATAGATTTCTAAAATTGCAGTGAGTGATTGATTTATGGTTATAGGAAGATTTGTTTTTTTATAGGGAAATTATCAACACTGAGATGATACAGTTTCATGGCAGTGGTATTTTGACTTTAACAGAGTCCCAGTCTAGCTCTTTTAGCTTCTTCCAGAATGGACCCTTTGTAATTTTGCTCTAGTATTAGAATGAAATCTGTGCTTCTAATTACAGACCACCACCTTCCCCACATATTGCCCCCCTCCTCCCCACTTTCCCTTCCTGAGATGGAGGAGTTTTTACACATGCTGCTTAGAAAAAGGAAATTCATAATGTGACTCAGTCCTCACCCACAGATCTAGGATTCTGCCATCCAGTAAATTTTGGCAGACAGGCTATGTGTATAAAAAGCATGTCATGCCTCCCTGTCCCTGTTCTGCTCACCTCATTGTGTATGCCTCTTGGGTGGAGTTTGGGGTGTCCAGCTTCTTGTCTCTTCTACTTTTCCTTCCAAGCAACCCCTGCTTCTCCTATAGGGCTGTCCTTTAGTATCTGTGAGGTATAATGAAGTCACTCACATTCCAGGGACCTCATAGACATGAGAATTCAAGTTCTGCGGTCTTTGAGTGCTTGCTCTGTGCCTACCCCTGTGTTGAGTACAGTGAGAATGTAGCATAGTGCCTTGACCTTAAGCACTAGAGTTCACATAGGAATCCATTTTGAATAGGAAGGTAGGTAGCCCCACCCCTCCACTCACATGTCTGGATGTATAGGTGTCTTTGTGACTGTCATTACAGCATTGACCTAAGTCATTGAGGCTTCCAGGCTAGTGCCAGGTGACATTGGCTCTCCTTTGCCTTCTGATGGGGGAGAGAAAAGGAAAAAGGAACACTGGGTTCTAGAAAATCCTTGGTTATAAAGACTTGGTTAAATATGTTTTCTTCTCACCCATGCCTAGGATGGTCAAAAGAACCTAAGATAGCAGAGTAGAGGGCACAATGAGACTTTGGGAGACCAGAAACAATAAGAAATCTATAGGGGCAGAGAGAGAGTTGCTGGCCCACCACCCTGTTAGAACAAGAGAAAGGAGTCTCTTCCTCAGCCTGGCCATCCAGGGAAGCCCATGCTGGGCCCACTGCAGCCTAGGAGAGAGTGGTGAGTCCCTCAGAGACTGCTCCCTAGGAATGCTGTTACTGCCTCTGAGGCTTATATTCCCCTCTTCATATAACTACACAGCCACAGGAAAGCAAAGCGTCCTGAGCTACTTGGCTCCTGCATCAAGGATACTAACTACGTGGGAAGAGACTTAAGGTAAGTCTGAGTCAGACCAGATGTGGCTTCTTTTTAGCTTAGCCAATGGGAAGCTCTTGTTTTAGGAATAGCCTCCCCATCCCCTGAGTCTGTGTAGGTGTGTCTGTTGCTTAGCCTCTCCCTCTTGTCTGATCTTTGTGGGTTTTTCTCCCCATCTTGGGCCTTAGCAAACTGACCTGCTGGAAGATTCTGGAGCCTTCTCAGGCCTGCAGCATATAGGGCTTAGCAATGACAAGATCAGTTGTAGGGCTGCATTTATTGGATGTCCTTTAAAATGAACTTTCCCATAGTCCATAAGTGCCCCATGGGGGCCTCTTCAAGGGTCTTGGCTTCCCTTGAACTTCATGCCTGTGTTGACTCCCACACACAGTCCTCTGTGTGTGTGTTTCATTTTAAACATGGTTGTTGATAAATTGGGAAAAGGGAGTGCGGGTTTGCTTTTCTCTGCACCATAAATGCAGTGCTGCTAATTTCATTCTTCACATTCTGTCTCTGAGATGAGCAGAGTCCTCTGTGCCCATGTTTATTTAGTACTGCTGTGTTGCTGGACTCTCCTGGCAAAAATTAGGCTAATGTCTCCAATGACTGCATTAGCCACTGAAATGAGGCTCTAAATTGACAGTACAACACCCAGTCTCTCTCCAAGCTATCACTTTGTTCTGGTTTTATTATTCAAATCATTCTCCCAATGATTCTCTGCAGACTGACGGGCATGCAGGTTCAGTGCAGCACATTGTACTAGCTGAAAGACAAGATCACCTTTTAAGAGGAGGGAGAAAGGAAAGTGGGAAAATGCAAAAGATGAATGCTGTGGTGCAGAGAATCAGCAGTTTGTCTGTTCTAAGAGCTACTTGGCTGGCCTGTGCAATGCCTAGAGATAAGAGAGGAAGGGACCAGACCTAGGATGGGGTGAAGAGGGTAGTATGGGGGTAGGGTAATGTCATTGTGTTAGTAGCATCTGTGCCTTAAAAGTTCCCCACACTTCCTCCTTCCCTTTCATGTTTACTGAGCTCTTAAATGTATGCCTGACAGAGTGTTGAGAACTCCGGGGTGGGAAACCAAAGATCAACAGAATAGAATCTTTCCTTCAAGAAGCTGGTTAGTCTTATAGTTTCACTGTCTTGGGTGTATGGGTGAGGTGACTGAGAGAAAGATTTAGGTTTTTGATTTTTGCGTTGTGGCAGTCAGATGCTTAGAGAGTTGAGAATTTGGTTCTTACATGTTTGTTTAAATTTTTTTTCTTTTCTTTTTGCCTGAAAGTAACGTTTTTAAAGCAGAAAACTTGGAAAATACATAAAAGCACAAAGGGAAACAACAACAGCAAAACCACCCATATTCCATTATGCAGATGTAAAGATAATATTAACTTACTTTCTTTCAGTTGTTTTTACAGAAGTGTCGTCATTCTGTCCATAGTATTTTGAGGCCGATCTTCCCCTTTAGAAACTGGGAGCTACATTTTGCAGTTTTGAAAGTTAGAGCCTCTAGCATGTAATGAGGTACGCAGTGACCATTTTCCAAGTGTTGGTCTTTATCAGCTTTAGAAACTGGGAGCTACATTTTGCAGTTTTGAAAGAGCCTCTAGCATGTAATGAGGTACGCAGTGAACATTTTCCAAGTGTTGGTCTTTATCAATTGTCTGAATATACCAAATTATGCTTAATTGATTATTACTATTGTACATTTAGGTGGTTTCTAGGATTTCATTATTATAAATAATTCTACAGTGGACATCTTTATATATGTACTAGAGGCCTGGTGCATGAATTTGTGCACAGGTGGGGTCTGGCTGGCCTGCCCCGATCAGGGCCGATCAGGCTGGGTGGCTGGGGGGAGGGGATGCCAGAGGTTGGCATGCTGCCCCTGCTATTCCTTTATTAAAATTATAGTAGCAGCGAACCATCTTCATTGGTACTGGTAAGCATTAAAAATAATAACTTTTGGTCAATGTAAGAAACATGCTTCTGATTCATCTTTATAGGAAAGAAACAGCATGTGGCCAGGTGGTTACTGAATTTCCCCAAAGCAAACAGGATGGGGGGTGGGGGGGGATATGAGAGCTGTGCATGTGGCTGATAGCACATTTTCCAGGAGATTCCCCTAAACAAACAGAGGTGGAGACAGCTAGAAAGGTCTCAGCCCCAAATTTAAATGGCCCAATGGGAGACAGCAAGACCTAGGTGACATATGAGGAAACAGGTGACCAAATAGTACTCAGCCAATGAAGAACTGGAGAAGGGACTAAATAAATAGGCTATGTTCCCTGCCCCACCTGTGTTCCTATACAATGGGCACCCACTCTGAGAGTGTTACTAAAAATCTCGCTTTCACCATATTTCTGTTTCCCAGTCCATCATTTGAAATTCAGACAGGTAAGCCATTTCTCACAGTCAACAGGCAACTTGATATAAATTCAAAGAAACATAATTGGACACTTGCTAGATTTTAGTTTTAACATGATTATATTATCAATGGGGCTTAGAGTTCTTGAGAGCTGATAATAAACTAACACACTATTATGTACCAGAAACATTCAAGTTGTTATTCCTTTTAAAAACTTCAAAAAACAAGAGCATTAGAGACTCATTAGAAAGTTTTTTATAATGTACTAGGAGCCCAGTGCATGAATTCATGCACCTTGAAAGGAACTGTGGGCCGCGAGGCTGAGGTGGGCACAGGAGCAGGTCTCGGCCCATCCTCTGCGCCTCCGCAGTCCCCAGTCCCCTGTCTGCCAGCAGCCCCACTCCTGCCACCGCCGCTCCTATGCGCTGATGGCACTGGGTCCGCTGGCACCGGAGTGATTGGGGCCGGCGCCAGCAGTGGGTGCAAGAGGCGGCTGCCGGCCCCGGTCACCCCTCAGGAGCAGGGGGAGGTGGAGAAGCCCTGAGGGGAGATCAGGACTGGCAGCCACCACTCACACCCGCTGACAGCAGGTGTGAGCGCCCGGTGGGACTGCAGCGTGCAGGACCAAAGAATTTTCAGTAACCACCAGAGGCTTTCTCTAAATTTTCAGTAACCACCTGATGACAAAGACCGGTGCACTGCCTTGGTCTGGCGCCCCCGCTCACCTGCTCCACCATCCTGGTGTGGCTGATGCTTGCCATGTTCTGCGTGCACCCCATGGTGGTCAGTGCACATCATAGTGACCAGTTGTTCGATTGTTTGGTTCGGTTGTTCTGCCGTTCGGTCTATTTGCATATTAGGGTTTTATATATAGAGATTTTATGTGCTCTCTGACTGTGGTCTTAGAAGAGATTCACCAAAGAAGTGCTCATCTTTTATGATTCTCTTGCCCAGTATCTCAGCTGGGACAACCTCTTGTCTGGGCTAAGATAACACCATGGTTTAGTTCCATCTATGCTGTTGCAAATGGTAAGAATTCCATTTTTTACTGCAGCGTAGTATTCCATTGTGTAGATGTACCACATTTTTTTAATCCACTCATCTGCTGATGGGCACTTAGGTTGTTTCCCAATCTTAGCTATGGTGAATAGTGCTGCTATGAACAAAAGGGTGCATACATCCTTTCTGATTGGTGTTTCTAGTTTATTGGGATATATTCCTAGAAGTGGGATCACTGGGTCAAATGGGAGTTACATTTTTAAAGAGGTGAAATAACAACAGATCCCACATAAATACAAAGGATTGTTAAGAAATACTATGAACAACTCTATTCCAACAAACTAGACAACCTGGAGGAAATGGACATATTCCTAGAAAAATACAACCTTCCAAAACTCAATCAGGAAGA
>NW_005370597.1:1528996-1539480 GCF_000412655.1 Myotis brandtii | reverse complement strand
ACAGAACCTAGGGACAGAACCTAGGGACAGAACCTAGGGACAGAACCTAGAGACAGAACCTAGAGACAGAACCTAGCAAGAGAACATGGCAAAAGATCCTGGACAGAACCTGGCAACAGATCTTGGCTGGAGAACCTAGACAGAACATGACGGGAGAACCTGGATAGAACCTGGCTAGAGAACCTGACTACAGAACCTGGCTGGAGATCCTAGACAGAACTTGGCAGGAGGATCTGGACAGAACCTGGCGACCGAACCTGGCTAGAACTTGGTTGGAGAACCTGAAGAACCTGGCTATGATGATCAACTGAACGCTGCTGACCCCGTGTCATTCCTTCTTCGCCGACTCCGTCCACACCTTTGGGGACCCCTGGACATACTGGGGTTGGACCCCAGCAGAGAACACCATGGTTTTGAGTACCTCTCAAACCTGTTCTGCATCACATATAAGATGCCCTGGGATTTCCTCTCTCTGTGGTTCTTGGGCACTTCTCTTTTTACCGGGAAATAGCTGGCTCCAGGGGATACTGGTTATCAAGCACAGAATACATGTTCTCATTGTTTTGTGCTGAAACTGTAGGATCCCCAGGGACAGGGACTTTGTCATCAACCTCCTTGATAGTAAGCAGATATTGAGTGTCTGCCCACCTGTGTCCAGCCTAATGCCACATAAGGGACAAATACAAAACAGGTCCCTACCCTCAAGGAACTTACTGATTGGATAATGGGATCAACATAAAACAATCCACACACATTTATTGAGCCTTGCTATATTATATGTACTTGTGCCAGGTTGTTAGGGGAATAGAAGAGGCTGAGATGCTGTTCTTTTTCTTAAGGAAGCTGTGGTACATATAAATAAGAGCTATATAGAGCCCTAGCCAATTTTGTTCAATGGTTAGAGTTTTGGCCTGGAGACCAAAGAGTCTTGGGTTCAATTCACAGTCAAGGGTATGTACCTGAATTGCAGGTTTCCCCAACCCTGATTGGGGCAACTGTGGGAAGCAACCAGTTAGTGTGTTTCTCTCACATCAATGTTTCTCTCTCTCTCGTTCTCTCTCTTTCTCTCTCTCTCCCTCCCTCTCCCTCCCTTCTACTCTCTCTAAAAAACAATGGAAAAATATCCACAGGTGAGGATTTAAAAAAATAAAAGAGCTATCTATAAAAATAAAAGTGTAATATGCTAATTAGACCGGACCGCCAAATGACCTTCTGGACGTCCTTCTGGATGCCCTTCTGGACGACCTTCTGGACGAAGCTGGGGCTGTGAGGGCCGAGTCAAGCCACTGTGGCTGCGAGGGCTGAGCCCCTTGCATGAATTTCGTGCATCGGGCCTCTAGTGTAGATATAAAGTTAACTAGCCACACAGGTCAATAAATATCTAGTTATACAGATAGCATGTGTTTCAGAGATTCAGAGATTGGGTGCGTTGGAGAGGAAGGTCATTCATTATGAGTCAGAATAGTTAGGTAAAACTCAGAAGATAGGATACTAGTCAGTGCTTGTAAAAGAGCTGGCATAGGTGTGGAGTAGGAAGGATTTTCCAGGTGGGAGGAACAGCTTGCAAAGGGATGGTGGCAATAATGACTATCTTATGGAGAAGACCAGTTGCACAGCAGCATAGGAGCAGATTATGGGTGGGAATTTCAGAGAGGTGAGTGAGAGTTTAGACTGCATACTGAGAGACCTGAAAGTTATGGACTGCAGAGCAGTACTAAGTACTAGTGGATGGGAAAAACTTCCTAATATGTCTCTGATTAAAGGGCAGGTAAGAAGGTCTTGATTTCTGTTAGTGACAGAGTGTCCCCAGGTTCAGTCCTTGGATTTCTACTCTTCTCTATCTACACTTATGTCCTTGATGATCTCATCTAGCTTAATGGCTTTACATTTCATTTGTATGCTGATGATGGCCAGATTTTTAAAATGTTTTTTTTTAATGTAAACTTTTAATATGTTTTATTGATTTCAGAGGAAGAAGGAGAGAGAAATATAAATATAAATGATGAGAGAGAATCATTGACTGGCTGCCTCCTGCACGCCTCCTACTGGGGATTGAGCCCACAACCCAGGCATATGCCCTGACTGGGAAATCGAACTCTGACTTCCTGGTTCATGGGTCAACACTCAACCACTGAGCCACAGCAGCTGGACCAGGCTTTTTTTTTTTTTTTTTTTTTTTTTTAAATCTCCAGTCCATATTTCTCTGAACTCTAGACCCATCTATCTATCGGCCTATGAGATACTTTTCTGTGGATGTTCAATAGTCATTTCAAACTTACATGTCTAAAACTGAGCTCCTATAACCTTCCTCATCTCAATTAATGGCAACTCTCTCCTTTCAGTTACTAAACCAACATCCTCATTGCCATTTTTTACTCCTTTTTTCTCTTACACACCCACATTCTAATTATCTGCCAGTAAATCTTACAGCTCTACCTTCAGAATGTATCCAGAATCTGACCACTTCTCATTACCTACCCCCAGGACCACCATTATCTTTCACTTGAATTATTGTAGTAGGTTCCTAACTGGTCTTCCTCCTTCTGCCCTTATCACCTACGTCTAGTTATCAACACAGCAGCTAGAGTGATGCTTTGTCATGTGTATAAAATATCCTTTGGCTTTCCTTCTATAAAGTAATAGTCAAAGTCCCTTCCATGGCCTTCACAGCCCTATGGTATGGCTCTCCATTACCTTTGTCATTTCATCTCCTACTACTTTGTCTCACATTCCCTTTCCCTCCAGCCACTTTGGCCTCCCTCATGTTCTCTGAATGAACCAAGTTCCTCACACTTTGGGACCTAGAATGCTCTTCTCCTAAATAGGTTGGTGGCTAGCTTCCTCATTTCTCTTAGGTCTTTATGCAGAAGTGACCTTTTCTTCCAGTGGCCAGAACTGGAATGATTTAAACAATAAAATAAGTAACATAGTATTGGGTTATAACTCAGAGTATAAAATAAATATACATGAGCCTGAACTCATATTAACAAATGATTGAATGAATGAATAAAGATAAACCTCTCTTACATTAATATTGCAATAATATATATGGATGCTCCTTCCCCCAGGAGGTGGGGCTAAAAAATTTTGAGTGTAGTCTGGACTTAGTGACTCACTTCTAAAGAATAGGTTATGGAGCCCTGCCTGGTGTGGCTCAGTTGGTTGGGCAATGTCCCGTGCACCGAAAGGTTGACAATTTAATTCCCTGTCAGCACATGCCGGGGTTGCAGGCTCGATCCCTGGTAGGGGATGTGTAGAAGGCAGTTGATCGATGTTTCACTTTCACATAGATGTTTCTCTCTTCCTCTTCCTTCCTCTCTAAAATCAAGTTTAAAATCTTAAAAAATAAAAAGAATAGGTTATGGAAAGGGAAAAATAGTAATTTTACAATGGAGAAACCCAGTAAGCATAGGATCTGAGAACAAGAGTTACTCACCTCTGTGGTATTCTTCCTCAAAAACAAGTAACCCCAGTGTCATCCGGAGGAAAAAAAATCAGACAAATCCATATTGAGGGACATTCTCCAAAATAGTTGGACAGTACTTCTCAAACTACCATGGCTGTGATAAATAAGGAAAGACCAGGAAATTATTATTGACCAGAGAAGATGATATCCAAATGCAATGTGGTTCTCCGAATTGTGTGCTGGAACAGAAAGAGAACATTAATGAAAAAAATGGTGCAATATGAAGAGTCTCGAGTTCATTTGCTAGCAATGTACCAATGTTGGTTTCTTAATATTGACAAATGTACCACAGTAATGTAAGATGATAATGTTAATGGCAGTGAAATTGGGTGAGAGGTATATAGGAATTGTTGGAACTCTCAGTATTATTTTTATAAGTTTTTCATAAGTAAAAAATTATTTTTTTTAAAAAAGAGTGATCTTTTCAAACAAAGCCTTCCCTGGCCACTATCTGAAAAAAAGTTTTTTCCCTTCTTGACATCTCATATCCCTTTTTCTGCATTATTTTCCTCTTAAGCACTTATTTATTTAATATAATATATTTTACTATGCTGTTTATCGTCTACAATGTAAGTGCTGAGAGAATAGGGATTTTGGTCTGTCTTGCTCACATCTGGGTCTTCAAGGCCCAGAACTGTGCTTTGTTTGTAGCTGGTGTTCAGTAAATAGTTATTAATGAATGAAAGAATGAATTCCTCGCCCTGCCCATGTGGCTTAGTTGGTTAAGCATTGTCCAGTGCTCTAAAAGATCACTGGTTCCATTCCTGGTCAGGGCACATGCCCAGTTAGCAAGTTCAATCTCCAGTGGGGAGGAGTCATGCAGGAGGCAGCCGATATCTCTCCCTCTCCCCCCCATCTCTAAAATCAGTATAAACATATTTTTTTTAAAAATGAATTTTTCTGTTTTACCCTTTTGTCCTTAAGCTGCAGGAGGGTTTTTTGTATGGGCCTGCCTTTCTCTTTTGAGGTTTCTAGTGGTTTCCCATTCCAATAGGAGAAATGACACTTATTTCTTTTCTACTTTAGCTCACATGGAAATGAGAGTCATATCAGAGGTGGGTGTGTGCTGCTAATGTGTTCACCCACCAGTTGGAAGAACAAGTAAATGGCTTCATTTACTACTTTGCTGGCAGCAATTGCTCCCCCTAACAGTGGGGGCTGGTTAATGAGAGACACCTTCTTCCTTTTACCCTCTTCCCCTATGTTTAAACCTGTGATCCAGGACTGGCTGGCTCAACATGACAAATGTGGAAAGTGGTGGACAGTGAGGGAAGCATGGGAATCTTTGATCTGGACAAATAAAACCAGTGAAGGAAAATTCATTTAATCTTGAATACATATTGAACGCTAAATACTTGAAAGGTGAAGACAGTGGGAATGTGGACTGGTTCAACAAATTCTAGTCAGTAGAACCTGACAGCACTACTTGACCTCAAGGGGACTAAACTTAGGACAAACTAAAGAAAACCTACTTCACACAATGAGTAATAAATAGGTTGGTTAAAAGTATGAATTAAGCCTTAGCCAGTTTTCTCAGTGACAGAGTGTCGGCCCTTGGATCACAGGTTTGATTCCTGGTCAAAGGCACGTACCTTGGTTGTGGGTTTGCTCCTGCTCCCCTCTCCTCTGGTCAGGGTGTTTTTGGAGACCAGTCCATGTGTGTCTCTCACATCAGTGTTTCTCTCTCTGTCTCCCTCCTTTTCGCTCTCAGTAAAAATCAATGGACAAAATATCCTTGAATGAGGATTTTTTCTTAAAGTATGAGTTAAAAAATATGTTAGCAAAAATGTGTGGGTGATAACGGTGTAATGGGCAAGAGATGTAAAGAGGGATTTGGGGACTTCCATTGAAACATCATGTAGAAGGACCAACCTCTTGCATATTCAGCGCCCATTCCAGGAAGTCCTATGGGTTTCTCTGATACTTTTATGGAGGTGGTTTTGGGTGGAGAATTGTATTGTCAGTACCTCTTCAGGTGCAAGAAGTGGGGGAATGTTGGAAGAGAGATGAGTCTGACAAAACTCTGGAGGACTGGGGGCAGCACCTGTTTTTTCCTGGGTTGGATCTTGATTTATCTTATAATATATTTAAAGCCTCCAAATAACACACTTCCCAAAGAATGGTGTCACGCTGATTTGAGGCCTGAAGAAGTCATCAGGAACAGCAAAGCTGTAAGATAAAAGATATTTCCCTTGTGCCTGACAATCTTCATCTCCTGTTGTTTTCAGATTCCCCTTGTTTGAGCCCAAAGATGCAGCAGTTTTGCTTTCTGTTCTTGATGCTGTGCCCATCACACCTGTGGTGCTCTCTGAACAAAGGCTTGCTCCCTGCTGGGCACAGGAATAGGGCCTGGGCCTAGGGCTAGATTTGTTTTGGAGGCAAATAAGCAAAGTATCTTGCATCCCCTTCCATTTTGCTGTCTTAAAGCAGAGGCCAAGGGTCCCCTCCCTTTGCAAGTAGAGCAGAATGTACTTTCTTAAAAACTATTCAGATATCACAGTCAAGTTCAATTATCTGCAGAAATAGACATATAAAAGGAAAACTTACAAAGGAGAAATTTGTACCAAATAACAGGCTACATTTTTGTAAAAAAAAATTTTTTTCTCTTTTGAGGACATACTGTTTAAAGTCTGAGTGTCCAGGAAAGAAGAAAAATAAACCAAAGTACTTACAGATTCTTGAGTGTAAATATGAAATATCAGTGATCATATGCTCTTCACCACCAATGCATCCTGCCCAGGGTCTTTCCCTCTTTGACCTTCTTCCTAAACTCTACTCTCCCACCCTCATTAGATGATGAGGCAAGAAAGATGGCCTCAAAAACCTTAGGTGCTATAAGTCCTGAGATCTGCCTGTCTGCTGCTCCAGCCAAACTAGATGGCCTAAGTTCTCACACAGCTGACTTATTCCCATCTCTGGGCCATGGTATGAACCCTTTCCCCCTTCTACAGGGTCATATTACAATTTGTAGCTTTGTAACAAATTACCACAGACTTATTTTCACCATCTGTAGGTCAGAAGTCCAGATACTGGTTAACTGGGTCTTCTGTTTAGGGTCTCATTGGCTGAAATCAGGGTGTCACTAGGCTGTGTTCCTTTCTGGGGGCTTTGGGGAAGCATCTGCTTTCAAGATCATTCAGGTTGTTGCTAATATGTCTTTGGAATCAATTCCTAGGAACCAGATTTCTGGTCAAAGGTAAATGCAGTTATAACTTTATTAGATGTTGCCAAATTCCCTTCCTTCGGGGTTGTATCATTCTGCATTTCCATCAGCTTTCTATGTAAGTGTCTGTTTTCCTAAAGTCTCACCTGCAGATAGTGAGAAATGGTTTCCTACTGTAGTTTTGTTTTACCTTTCTCATGTTCTGAGTGAAGTTGAGCATCTTTTTATATGGTTAAGGGCCATTTTTATATTTTTTCTGTGAACTGCCTGTTCATATCTTCACTCCTTTTTTCTATAGGATTATTGGTCTTTTTCTTCTTTATTTTTAAAAGCTCTTTATATGTTAGGGATATTAACACTTTGTCTATAATACTAAGTTGCAATTTTCCCCAGTTTGTCATTTTTCTTTTTACTTTGCTTATGATATTTTCCATGTTTTTAAAATTTTTATAAACTTAATATTTTATATTACTTTTGTATTTTGAATCATAATTAGGAAAGTTATTCACTACTCCCAGGTTATAGAGGAATTCATCTATGTTTTATCCTGGTATTTGTATAATTTAATTTTTTACATTAAATATGGTTTGTTTGTAATTTTTCCTGTTGTGTAGGTATTAGGTATGGAGTTAATTTTATCTTTTTCCATATGTCTGTTAAATATCCCAAATTTGTCCTTTTCCCACAGATTTGAGATGCTACCCTTATTGTGTACTAAATTTTCATATGCAGTTGGATTGTTTTTTCTTGTTCCATTGCTAATTCTGTCATTCGTGTGCCAATTACCACACCATATAGACTTTGCAATATATTTTATTATCTAGTAGATCTTTCTAGTTTTATTTCTGTGCATTCCTGTGTGTGTGTGTGTGTGTGTGTGTGTGTGATGAGCCCCAGAAGAGAGCCAAGGATTGATGTCTGAGAAATTTCAAATCTTACAGATAGGTAAAAAAGGATAAGCTGGCAAAGGAATCTATGGAGGGAAAGACTCTAGAGGTAGCAGGTAATCAGAGGTGTGCAGTCTGAAGGAGCTCAGGGCAGAAAGAATACTTTAGATTGAGATACTGATCTCGTGTCAGGTGCTGCCACTAAATCTCATGAGATAAGGAGAAAGAAGCACCAGTGGTTGTCACTGGGTGGGAGTAGAGTGGGTGGGCTGTGGAGTGAGTGTGAGGTGAGGAGGTATATTCAAGTGTAGACAACCCTTGAGAAGTTTCGCAGTATAAGAAAAAGGAAAGGAAATTAGAAAAGGCAGTACTCAGAAGGCATGCATAGAAGTTTTTCTTTTCTTTATATCTTTGTAAAAAAATTGAGGTAAAATTCACATAATATAAAGTTGATCATTTTGAAGTGAGCAATTCAGTGGTATTTAGTACATTGCAATCACCACCTCTAGTTACAAAACAATTTCATCACACCAAAGGGAAACGCCATACCTATTAAGGAGTTATTCCCCATTGCTTTCTCTTCCTATCTCTTGTCAACCACCAAACTCTTTAAAAAAAAAAAAATTTCATTGATTTTTTACAGAGAGGAAGGGAGAGGGATAGAGTTAGAAGCATCAATGAGAGAGGAACATCATGAGAGAGAAACATCAATCAGCTGCCTCTTGCATACCCCCCACTGGGGATGTGCCTGCAACCAAGGTACATGCTCTTGACCGGAATCAAACCTGGGACCCTTCAGTCCGCAGGCCGACGCTCTATCCACTGAGCCAAACCAGTTAGGGCAACTACCAAACTCTTTTTTGTCTTTATGGATTTACCTGTTCTGGATATTTCATATAACTGGGTCATATAATATGTGACTTTTCTATGTCTGATTTCTTTCACTTAGCATATGTTTTCAAAGTTCATCCATGTTGAAGAAACTGGAGACTGTGTGTAAATGCTGATGGCCTAGTACACAGGGAGAGGTGGAAAATTCAGGAGAGAGGGTGGGTAAGAAGTAAGGTACTTCAAAAGGTGGGCAGCAATCAAGGCTCAACTACAATAGGAGGGTGTACACAGTCTACATGGTGGGCACACCTGGAGTTCCCAGCTCAGTTGACCTGGGATATTCTGTCACTGGACCCTACAGAACACCTACTACATAAGGCTACCCTACCAAGTCTGGAAGATGTAGCAGCTCTCTCTAATACATAGAAACAAACACAGGGGAACTGTCAAAATGAGGAGACAAAGAAACATGTCCCAAAGAAAAGAACAGAATTCCAAAAAAAGAACTAAACAAAATGGAGACATGCATTCTACCAGATGCAGAGTTCTCAAAACACTGGTTATAAGGATGCTTAGTGAACTTAGGGGAAGAGTAGATTAACTTAGTAGAACATCAACAAAGAGATAGGAAACATTACAAATGGAACTGGAAAACATAAAAAAGAACCAGTCAGAAATGAAAAATACATTAACTGAAATGGAAAATACATTACAGGGAATCAACAAGGGAGTAGATGAAGCAGAGGATCAAATCAGAGATTTGGAGGATAAGGAAGCAAAAAACACCCAATCAGAACAGCAAAAAGAAAAGAGGATTAAAAAAGAGAGGATAGTAGCCCTAACCAGTTTGGCTCAGTGGATAGAGCATCGGCCTGTGGACTGAAGGGTCCCTGGCTCGATTCCGGTCAAGGGCATGTACCTTGGTTGCAGACACATCCCCAGGAGGCAGCTGATCGATGTTTCTCTCTCATCGATGTTTCTAATTCTCTATCCCTCTCCCTTCCTCTCTGTAAAAAAATCAATAAAATATATTTTTTTTAAAAGAGGATAGTATAAGGAGTCTCTGGGACAACTTCAAGTGTATCAACATTTGAATAAAGGTGGTGCCAGAAGGGGAAAAGAGAGAGAGTAAGGAATTGAAAACCTATGTGAAAAAAATGACAGAAAACTTCCTAACCTGGTGAAAAAAATAGACATACAAGTCCAGGAAGTGTGGAGAATCCCAAACTAGTTGAACCCAAAGAGGACCACATCAGTTATGCACATCATAATCGAAATGCAAAAGGTTAAAGACAAAGAGAATCTTAAAAGCAGTGCAGTTAGTTATCTACAAGGGAGCTCCTATAAAATTGTCAGCTGACTTCTCAACAGAAACTTTGCAGGCCAGAAAAGCAAGGACCTACAACCAAGATTACTCTATCCAGCAAAGCTATCATTTAGAATTGAAGGACAGATAAAGAGTTTCCCAGACAAGAAAAACCTAAAGGAGTTCATCACCATCAAACCAGTATTATAAGAAACTAGAGGCCCGGTGCACAAAATTTGTGCACTTGGTGGGGGGGGGGCGTCCCTCAGCCTGGCCTTCGCCCATTTGCAGTCCAGGACCCCTTGGGGGATGTCCACCTGTTGACTTAGGCCCATCCCCCAAGGGCTCCCTGGCTACCAGAAGGATGTCTGACAACCCCGGCCCCAGTGGGGTCCGGGGTTGCCACCTGGCCTGCACCTGGGCCCTCCTGCCCTTCGATGCCATGGCGATCCTGGGCGCAGGCCAGCAGACAACCCCGGCCCCGGGGGGTCTGGGGTTGCCACCTGGCCTGCGCCCGGGCCCTTCCACCCTCAGATCGTCATGGGCATCACTCCTCGCAGGCCAGCCTGCAACCCCGGCCCCAGTGGGGTCAAGGGTTGCCCCCTGGCCTGCGCCCGGCCCCTCCCACCCTCCGATGGCCCTGGGGATTGCTCTGAGCAGGCCAGCCTGCAACCCCTGCCCCAGTGGGGTCTGGGGTTGCCGCCTGGCCTGCGCCCGGCCCTCCCACCCTCTGATCGCCATGGGGATCCTGGGCGCAGGCCAGCCGTCAACCCCGGCCCCTGGGGTCAGGTTTGCTGCCCGGCTTTCCAATGGCGATCACCGGCTGTGGGG
>NW_005370597.1:1522826-1528537 GCF_000412655.1 Myotis brandtii | reverse complement strand
ACAGAGAGGAAGGGAGAGGGATAGAGAGTTAGAAACATCGATCAGCTGCCTCTTGCACACCCCCTACTGGGGATGTGCCCGCAACCAAGGTACATGCCCTTGACCGGAATCGAACCCGGGACCCTTCAGTCCGCAGGCTGACGCTCTATCCGCTGAGCCAAACCGGCCAGGGCATAAAGGGTCTTTTTTAAGATGGGAGGGGAATTGGGGAAATCAGTGAAAAAGGTGAAGGGATTAAGAAGTACAACTTGGTAGTTGTAGAATAGTCACAGGGATGTAAAGTGCAGCATAGGGAATATAGTCAATAATAATGTAATAACTTTGGTGTCAGATGGGTAATAGATTTATTAGGCTGATAACTTAGTAAGTTATATAATGTCTAATCACTTGGTTGTACACCTGAAACTAATATAATATTGTGTGTCAACTGTAATTCAAAATAAATTCTTTAAAGTATATATATAATGGTTGTATATTTCTGTCATAATCAGAAAACATAGCATAAAGTGTCTCCCAGTGGCAGGTGCTCTTACTCATATCCCCCCCCCCTCTTCATCACACCCTCTCACATGAAGCTCACAGCAAGGCTCATTTTACAGTAATTTATAGATTTGCTTCACCCCCCTCTTCTTGTTCCTGAATCAGTAGTAGTTGGTATCATTTGAATCCTTGAGCCCTTAGAGGGCCTGGCCAAATGCCCATGATCAGTGGCTGCTTCATCAGTGTTTATTGAGCTGGGCTGCCATGCTCCAGGAATATCTGGGTATCCCGGGGCTTTAGTGCTCCTGTGGTTTGGGAGGTACTGAAGCCCCTCCTTTTTCCTCAGCAGGAGCTGTATGCCTGCCTTCTGGGGATAGCGAATGGCTCTTAATTCATGACCAGCTTCCTGACTAGGATTCCCAATGATTATGATTGATAAGAATGTGATTGGAAATCTCATCTGTGTTCTTACTGATTCCTCGAGGAATCCATTCTCACAAAGTATCCTAGGCTTTAACCTAGCATTAGATGAATTCAATTCAGCAATCCATCAAGATATAAAGTAATTGAAATGTGGATTTGTGTCTGCCAAAAGTGGCAGGAGGAAATGATGAAAGTGTTTTTTGGCAAAAGAGGCTGAATTGTCCATCCCCTAGGGCAGTGGTCGGCAAACTGCGGCTCGGCAAACCGGGGTGCCGAGCCACATTGCGGCTCTTTGGCCCCTTGAGTGTGGCTCTTCCACAAAATACCGGCTCTTCCACAAAATACTGACTTCTGTGCATGGGCCACAAAGTTTCAATCGCACTGTACGTGCGCACCTGCACGTGGTATTTTGTGGAAGAGCCACACTCAAGGGGCCAAAGAGCCGCATATGGCTCGCGAGCCACAGTTTGCCATCCACGGCCCTAAGGAATCCATTATTCTACCAGTCCACCAATTCTTCTGTTGAGCTTTAGGATATCTGCTTCGAAGGTACTTCCAGGACTCAAGTTGGTATAAATTCTGGTCTTTTTTTTTTTCTTGTCGTTTGTTTGATTTTTAGATTCTGGTCTTTGCATCAAGGGACTTTTGTAACACATAATGGGAGACTTTTCTTTTGGCCTAATATGCTTTCATGGAAATAAGCAGCAGAGGTGTTGACAGTTAGAATTTGGTTGTTTCTGAAGTACTGTCAGGCCCAGCATGTCCTCAGCCTGGCTCAGAGACAGAGGGAGGGAGTTAATATCGGGTAGTAGAAGAAGAAATGTTTTTGAAGTCAGACAAACAACCAGCTACTTTAGACAGGATCCAGAATGTCTGGTAGTTTGATGTTTGCTTAATATTTGTAGAGTTGGACTAGTTGTATAGTCAAAGTATTCTCATCTGTAAAATGGGAATACCTACCCCATATGATTGTTGTGAAAATGAAATGAGATATGTAGAGCAACTATTCCAGTTCCTAGCACCAATTGGCAATCGGTAACTGCTAGTTTCCTCTTTTCTGCCCCCTTCCCTCTTACCCCCTTAAAGGTTAGAAATTTTATGATTTACTATGTACATACTTACCAGGCTACAATGAGAATGGCTAGAGCTGATCTCACTTTTTAGCAGATGTAGCATCCGTTCCCATCTATGGTTGTCTTCTGTGGTCCTTGTTGCTGTCTACATGATCTATGAAGGCTCTGTTCACAGAACAAAACAGTGTGGTACAATGGAGAGAGCCAAAGGCTAGGGCAAGTTACTTGAGCTCTTTGTCACCTATTTTTTTTATCTGCAAAAAAAGTAATATTTATTCTGCCTAGAATTTATATTGTAGTCCAAATTGCTTCTTTCTGAGAGGACATTGTCCTATCCCCATTGTTCCTAAGGATTGCTGTGTCCTGTCGCATGCCTTTCTTCCTATTGCCCTGCCTGGACTGATTTTATCTCTTGAATGTCTGTTTTAGGACAGGAATTTATCAAGTGAGCTATCATTGATACCATATTGTAATAGCAATGGTTAATACTGTGCTTAAAGTGTGGTCGTGCAACTCTTTTATGAGGCTGCCTGCTAATTAAAAAAACTTTAAGTAGCTTTTAGTAAAATACATATATGTATAAAAGACTATTTAAACATAAATTAAAATTAATTTAAACTCTCTGTGGGTGTGGAATTGGGGAAAACAAATATAATATCCACCTGGCTACTTTGGTTACAGGACCTAAACATTAAATGTAATTTTGAGTGTCCTGGCAGTTAAAAGAAAAGGGGAAATATAATGAATCACATAATTACCATCTAATAAAATAGCCAATAATTATATTGGTTGTCTGCTGAGAAAGAAACTTTTTCCTGCTACTAGTAAGAACAGATCTAAAAGCATTTTTATACTACATTAAACCATGTGCTGAACAGTGTCTTTAACAATATTTTTTTCAAAAAATGTAGAAATATTTGTGTTTTTTACAGTTCGTTCTTATATATAGATCCTGAGCAAAAACTATGGTTGAATGAATGGGGTTGAATGAAGCAGGGTTGAATGAATTTGTTTTGTAGGGGACAAATCCAGTGAGCATTCTTTTGTTTTAACTAAGATATGATATAGAATCCACTAAGCAGAATGGTGAAAGAGACTGTCCTTTTGAATTCCTTCCTCAGATATCTGCTCTGTCAAGGTTAGTTTTGGCAGGGACTTGAATAGTAGTCAGATTAAGACTGAAAACTCTAGTCAGGACTTGGCACATTCTAATCAGTCAGTGTTTCATCTTTGAAGACAAACTTAGCCCACAGCTCTTTATGTAGAATGATCCATTTGTGTTCATGCTGTAGGCATTGTGGCAATATTGGATTGGACACATGTTGACTTTTTAATGAATTGTTTAACTGTTTTCATTAGTGTGTCCAATGGTGGTAAATCTGTATCCAGCAAGTTTTGTGTTTATGAATAGCTTTATTTGGAGACAAATATATCATTCGCAATCCATTGCCAAATGTAATAACATGCATCAACAGCCCCCCTCCCCCAATGAAAATGGTAGCTTTCAGTTACATAACAAAGTCTTTTGTTTGATATCAGAAGTATAAATATAGGCCTAGGAGACTTGCTCAGAAATGATAGTTGTGGCTATCCGTGAGAAGATAGATAGTTCAGGTTTCCCCATCTGTTCTCTTTGGATTTTCTCTTCTTGGGATTTTGAAGTTGTTGTGGGAAAGAAAAAAGTTATTGGAAAATGTTGGTGTAGCCAGTGAGCATTCGATAATGGAGATGATTCCTTCAGACCTCAGAAGTGAGGGAAAACCACAAGGCCAGATATGAGTAAAGTGATTACGAAGTGATTTTCTTTGTTGAACCTTTTTGCTTCAATTAGTCTCATAAGAAGCTATTCAATAGAGTTTAATTTTCCATTTAGTTCTTTTTGCCACTACGTGAACTAAAGAAATTCAGGGCAGTTCATTATTACTTTGTTCCTTGTTAGTAAGTTATTTTCTATCCTGTTCCACTCCATCTATAAAAGGGATATCTGAATTATTTGGGAGGGCAGGGTATTCTGTACTTGTTTTTATCCTTTATTTATCTTTGCATTCAATTACACTCAGTCTTTCTTTCAGTTATGGAGTTGGCCCTTGAGCATTTTTTGTTTCAGGGAGTAGGTATCTGTTAAAACAATTAGCTCTGAAGAGAGGGGAATTAACCATAATTCTTGCCCTCAGAAGAGATATAGTACTAATGGATCCCTGGCCTCCTATCTGACTCCTCTGGAGAGCCACTGCTCTTATTTACTCCTTGGCTCAGGGTCTCTTGAATTGGAACTGGCAGGAGGTACTCTGTCTGTAAACCAGATTTCAGTCCCCTAGAGGGGCCTCTGCTACAAGGCCTCAGGATTCCAGCTTATGCTTGTGCTGCCCATCATGCCTCTCAAAGCCCTTTCCATCTGATGTTTGACTGGGCCCTCACAGTACTTCAGGGATGTGCCATTTGTGAAATGAAGATAGTCTGCACTGTTTGATATAATAGTCACTAGCCATTTGTGACAATTTAAATTAATTAAAATTAAATCACATTTAAAGTTTAGTTCCTTAGCTTCATTAGTCACACTTCAGTTGCTCAGTAGCCATGTGTGACCAGAGCTTTGATGGACAGCATGAATTTAGAACATTTCTATCATCACAGAATGTTCTATTGGACATTGCTGGTCTAAAATGTGGGATGGTTTATGCTAGTCTGCCTTAATTACTGCTGATGTGGAAACAAAACCTCCTCTTCTACACTGTCTATTAAATAGCTGCTTGATGATCACTATTATTTTGCTGTTTTATTAATTTAAAGTCACCAAGTGAAAAGTGCTAGCTAAACTTATTGGCAACAATGCCAGCTTCTCTGTCTCTTGTTGCCTGTAATTTTGTGTGTGTGCCATGTGGTGGTGGTTCTCAATCCACTGGAAATGGTTGTGCGGCTAAGCTTCACAGCAGAGAAGTTGTAACTGATCATGTGGGTGGCTTCTGCAGGCTGGGTCTTGCCTTCTTCTATTGCTCTGACGTTCCCCAGCAGGGAGACATGGAGAAAGTAGGTCTGGTGAAATCTGGAGGCTTAGGTAGGAAGATGCATTGGCTTTCAGGACCTATAGTGTGAAAATCAAGTCCAAAGCGTTCCAGAATAGTTAAAATGATTCCAGAAATTAAATCCCCCCCTCCCCCCGAAACCTCAGTGAGAAATTAGAAAGCTTTTTGTCTATTATAATTTTTGTCCACTGTAATTCTTTGTAATTTATTTCAGGCAAGGTGAAGTTAGCCAAATATTAGAGACATAAGAGTGTATAGTAAGCAAATATTGTTTGTTGTGTACCCAGAAATGTGAGATTTTACATGGAAAAATATAGCCACATTGCATAAGTGACTCGAGAGAGACATCTTTGTTGTACTGAAGGTCACAGGCCCAAACAAAATCTTTCCAAATCACAGAACTAGCTAAGTGCTTCCTTGCTTTGTGTTTTAGTTTGTGTGGGGTGTTAGAGGTAATGAGGGCAGTGGAAGGCACATTTATTATTATTTTTTAAAATATATTTTTATTGATTTCGAGGGGAAGGAAGAGGGAGAGAAACATCAAAAGATGTTTTTTTTAAATAATTTTTATTTCTTGAAGTATTACAAAGAGTATTACATATGTCTCCTTTTTTCCCCCCCTTGACATTCCCCCGGCCCCTACCCCCTAGTGTCTTGTGTCCATTGGTTATTCTTATATGCATGCATATAAGTCCTTCGGTTGATCTCTTAA
>NW_005370597.1:1519892-1522816 GCF_000412655.1 Myotis brandtii | reverse complement strand
CCCTCCCCAGGCTTCCCACTGTAGTTTGACAGTCTGTTCAATGTTGCTCTGCCTCTGCATCTACCCCTATTCATCAGTCTATACTGGTCCCCATTATCTGTCCCAACCTCACTGGAGCAGTCCCAACCTCACAGGGGCCATCCCTACCTCACCGGGGCCGTTTCAACCTCACCAGGGCCGTCCCGCCCTCACCGGGGCCGTTTCAACCTCAACAGGGCTGTCCCAACCTCACCGGGGCCGTTTCAACTTCAACGGGGCCGTCCTGACCTCACCGGGGCCGTCCCGACCTCACCGGAAAAGATGTTTTAAGAGAAACATCGAGGGAGAGAATCATTGATCGGTTGCTCCTGCACGCCCCCTAATGGGGATTGTGCTCTCAACCCAGTCATGTGCCCTGACTGGGAATCGAATTGGACCTCCTGGTTCATAGGTTGATGCTCAACCACTGAGCCATACCAGCTGGGCCATCATTGATGTTTCTACCTCTCCCTCTTTGAAATCAATAAAAATATTTGTATATGTATATGTATATGTATATGTATATGTATATGTATATACATGGGATGGAAACGTCAGTGATGAGAGGAGAGAATCATTAATCGGCTGCCTCCTGCACTTCCCTACTGGGGATCAAGCCCACAACCTTGGCATGTGCCCTTGACCAGAATCGAACCCGGGACCCTTCAGTCCATAGGCCAATGTTCTATACACTGAGCAAAACTGGCTAGGGCAATAAAAGTATATTTTTAAAAAAGAGATTAAACAATAAATTCCCAGACAGAATTAAAAAGATTGTTAGATTGGAATCACAGTCTAGACAAGAACAGTTTGGGGAGGTGGAGTTTCATTGTAGGTTGGACTATAGCATCCTTTTCCTGGATTTGGGCCTGTTAGGATTTCAGTTATGAAAGCTGATGGGAGCTCAGAGAAACACCAGTCCCATTTGGTAAATGGTGTCTTAGGTGATCATTTTTCTTTTATGCCTCAGCATCTCTCTGTAGATCATAGAATGCTCTTTCACTGAGCCTGCACTCAGCTGCTGTCGTTTCTGGGCACATATGCCATGCTGGGAACTGTATATTCAAGTAAAAAAAAAAATCAATGTCCCTGGCCACTGTGAGCTTATAATTGAAAGTTGTGGAGAACATTTAACTGACGCCTATGACCACATATGTAAAATATCTAAAAGTGTGAAATAATGAGAAAATCTTGGGTGCTGGATAATAGAAATTTGGAGGAAATTGAAATATATGTCATAGTCTTATACTTTTGGTAGGTTTGAAGTAACTTATTTATTTTAGAAACAAAGAAGGAATTATGCATTTTGTTAACAAAGAAAGGTATCATGTATTTAGCAAGATGAAATCCCAGAAAAAATTTGTTTAGGTTGTGGAGGAGAGGGGATGGCTGAAGAACCAGAATTAGCCCTGAGAAAGGGATTGCTTTTTAAATTTCTTTCTCAAGGCTCTTTTATTTCTCAGTTTGGGTCACAATGGTCTCTGAAGAAGAGTGACCATTAGTCATATCAATGGAAGGGAAATTGGTTTCTTAGTCACTGTGCTGGTGAAAAAATGGGATGGCTATAAATTGGACCTTTTTGACATCATGTCCCCAGTTTTTCAGATGCCTGCCCACCTGTCACAAGCCCTAGGAATAATCATTTACTCTTCTAAATGGAGATGTTCTGAGCTACCACAGCTCAGTGATTGATTGCAGGATGAGCAGTGTGCAAATGCCTGTATCAAACTTTTGCTGTTCCTGAGGTCTATATATTCAGCCATTTTAGTGGCTTTCCATGTAATAATGCATTTGACTTTTAGCTTCTGTTCTAAAGTAATGGTAACATATTCTGTTTTCCATTTGTTTATTTATGACTTGTTTTCTATCCTTGCAAAACTTGATATAGGTACAAAGCTTCAGAAATGTACACATACCAGAGTAATAGATAACTCAAATTTGGTTACAAGGCAATGATTTAAGTTGACATTTTTAGCTGATAACATAAAACACAAGAGAGAAATAGGATCAGTTTATAAATGTCAGCAGAACCTCTGAGAGAGAGTTGCTGCGTTGGAGCTGACTCTAGTACTGTTGTTTTGTCTAATATATTATAAAGTGGAATAAACTGATGTCTGTGAAAATCTGGTTGACCAAGATTAAAAGAATAGGGCTGTAAATTAGTTGCTTCCTTTATATCACTTTTAAGCAACTTTCAGAAGGGACAAAAGGACATTAGGGTTCTTGGAAAGACTTGGTGTGTCAAGCGGCCAAGGAAATAGATGGGCCTGCTTGTGGCAAGTTCTACTGGGAATCACAAGTTGCCAGTTCTCCATGCCCCACTGTGCCTTTGTTCTGGGATAATGGAACTGTAGAATAAAGGAGATTGTGAAGTCCAGATTTTGGGAAAGTAGACCTTCTGGAAGATCATTATAGTTCTGTCACTATGCCAGCCATAGTTGTACAAAATTATGATGTGAAATATTTTAGTGATTTGTAAAAATTAAAATCAGTTCAGTGTAATTGAAACACAAGATCATGAAAAATAAATATCACTGCTTTACCTTAACATTTATTCCCCATAAATGCACCAGTATTTATGTGGCATTATCTTGTGATCGTGTTTTATTCCATGTAATGGGCTCTGTTATTGATGTCTGCAGAGCCAGGGGAAGTGGTGGGGAGTGCTTAGGGCATCCAAGAGTAGTTGATTTTTAGAGAACTAGTTTTAGTTTTGTATAGTTAGTAGGACTGGACATAAAAACTAAGCACACATATGATTTTCATGCCTCTCAGTGGCTGCCACACATTCAGAAAAGTCTTTGGAGTATTGCTTGTAGTCTGTAGAGCGGTTTGTACTGATGTCCTTGTTTTTGCTCCCTGAGTTGCAGAGGAAAAATAAAGTGCCAGAAGATGAAAAATTTTTT
>NW_005370597.1:1513688-1516877 GCF_000412655.1 Myotis brandtii | reverse complement strand
TATAAACTTCCCCCTCAGGACTGCTTTCATTGTGCCCCATGTGTTTTGGATTGTTGTGTTTTCATTGTCATTAGATTCCAGGATGTTTTTAATTTCTTCTTTGATCTCATTGGTAACCCAATCAATATTTAATAACATGCTATTCAGCTTCCAAGTGTTTGAGTATTTTGAGTTGTTTTTATTGTAGTTTATTTCTAAAATTATGCCTTTGTGGTCTGAGAAGATGCTTGGCATGATTTCAGTCTTCTTGAATTTGGGGAGACTTTGTTTGTGACCCAATATGTGGTCTATTTTTGAATATGTCCCATGAGCACTTGAGAAGAACGTATATTTTGTGGCTTTGGGGTGAAGTGTTCTGAAGATGTCAATTAAGTCCATCTGATCTAGTGAGTCATTTAGGATTGCTGTTTCTTTGCTGATTTTTTGTCTAGTGGATTTATCCAGTGATGTCAGTGGTGTATTAAAGTCCCCTACTATGATTGTATTGTTGTCGATCTCTCCCCTGATATCTTCCAGGAGTTTTCTTATGTATGTGGGTGCTCCTGCATTGGGTGCATATAATGTGTCCATGCATCTGCCTCCAAACAGAACTGCAGTGAACCCTGTCTAGTTTGGTCAGGACACCCTCCTTTCAGAGGTTTAAGTGGATAGTGCTCACAAACTTTGGTTGCTGATTTGTGCTTTTCAGTCATGAAGGACATTTAGCATTGTTTCAATTTGTTTGGCTTTCCCAACAAAATACCATAGACTGGGTTGCTTACAAACAACAGAAATTTATTTTTCACAGTTCTGGAAGCTGGGAAATTCAAGAACATGGCACTAGCAGATTTAGTGTCTGGTGAGAGCTCATTCTGGTTGTCTTCTTGCTGTGGCCTCACTTGGTGGAAGGGGCAAGGAAACTCTCTGAGGTCTCTTCTATAAAGGCACTAATCCCATTCATGAGGACTCCACCCTCATGACCTAATAAAAAGCCCTACATCACTGATGACAGTCTCATTTTCTTTATTTTATAAGTCATTTGCTGTTTTTACTTAGAGACCCAAATAATCTTTTCTTTTCCCTTAAAATCCAATAATTTTACTAGAATATGTCTTGCTGTTGGACATTCCTGGTCAGTATTCACAACAGGTACACAGTAGGCTCTCTCATTACATAGTTTTTTGAAAATATATTTTTATTTTAGGAAACTTTCCTTGAATTACAGTTTTTGGTATTTGTTCTCTTCTCGTTTGGACGTTCTTTATCTGATATTGGATCTTCTTTGTGTATCTTCATTATTTATCAGTTTCTAATAAAGTTTACTTTCTTTTTTTCTTCAAATTTTCCTTTCACCTTCTATGTGTCTTAAGGGATTTTCTGTTGTGATTATTCTTCCAAATTTTCCTTGAGTTCTGGCACTTCATTTCTTATTTTTGTTCTTGAATATCTTATATCATTTAAACTATATATTTAACTCATTTTTAAAAGGCGATGTCTTTCTGGCTTGATTTGATTGTCTGTAAGGATGTTATTCTTTTCCTTAACCTTTTTTTCTTTCTTATAACAACTTTACTGTGTAGGATTTGGCCTCAGTCCTTTTCCATTGCTTGTTTTTATGTGAAATTAGATTTTTTTTTTAACTTTAGAAAGAAGCATGGCTTTAATTACCTTTTCTAAATTTATAGTGCTCTCTCTCCTGTTGTTTTCAATAGTTTGAAAACCTGGCAGCTTGTTCTATGAGGTTTCCTGGCCCTGTTTTCTCCTCTAACTTATATGTGGATCTTCTCTTTCCTTTATTGTTATTGTTCATTTCTGCTCAATTTTGATTCAAATACTAGATGTGTCTTCTCATTGTGGGACCCAGTCCTGATATGTAGCACTGGTTGATTAAATTTTAGAGGTTAGTGGGGCTAGACTGCTCTAGCCTCTTGAGAACTTACTACAGGCTTCCTGCACTTGCCCACTATTGGACTGGGAAAAATCCCTCCTAGGTTCAACTGCTGTTCTCCCATTGGCCTACTATGTTTTTTAGGGAATATTTTCTTTTTTCTTTCTCAAGTTTGAAAGACACCTCATTGCTTCCTGTGTTTTCCCATATAGAGACTGATACCATGCAGATCTCATGTCATTTGGTGATTTATCTTCATCTGCTTCTGTTTTAGGGTTTGTAGGTATCTTTTCATTTAGTTTTGAGATAAATGTTGCTTATGGGCTTGGCCTTGCTGTCAGAGTCTGTTTTTAAGTGGGGATTTGGATAGATTAAAAAACCAGCAATAAAACTAGCTGCTGCCACATTAACATATATGTTCTTCAAAAAGAAATATAAAATCACATATTTGCAACTTGTTCTTTTTGCTTAGTTTTAGTCATCTTTTTATGTCAGTCTCTCTCCTCTTTGTTGAAGACTATTGTATCCCATGCTGTATTATGTGACAAATCTCCTACTGATAGACATTGTGTTGTTTCTCATTGTTTACAATTATTAAAATGCTATAGTGAGCATTCTAGTCATACCTTATTGTGCACTTCTGCAAATTCTCTATTGGATTAATTCCTAGAAGTGGAATCTGCTGGGTCAAAAGGAAAGAACAGTTACAGTTTTGTTTTGTTTTTTAATAAATCTTTATTGTTCAGATTATTACAGTTGTTCCTCTTTTTCCCCCCATAGCTCCCCTCCACCCCGTTCCCACCCCACCCTCTGACCTTACCCCCCTCCCCACTGTCCTCAGCCATAGGTGTACGATTTTTGTCCAGTCTCTTCCTGCACCCCCTTCCCCCCCCGAGAATTGTCAGTCCACTCCCTTTCTATGCCCCTGATTCTATTCTATTCACCAGTTTATTCTGTTCATCAGATTTTTTAGACACTTGATTTTTAGATTCACTTGTTGATAGATATGTATTTATTATTACTTTGTTGTTCATAATTTTTATCTTTACCTTTTTCTTCTTCCTCTTCTTAAAGAATACCTTTCAGCATTTCATATAATACTGGTTTGGTGGTGATGAACTCCTTTAGCTTTTCCTTATCTGTGAAGCTCTTTATCTGACCTTCAATTCTGAATGATAGCCTTGCTGGATAAAGTAATCTTAGTTGTAGGTTCTTGGCATTCATCACTTTGAATATTTCTTGCCACTCCCTTCTGACCTGCAAAGTTTCTGTTGAGAAATCAGCTGACAGTCGTATGGGTACTCCCTTGTAGGTAACTGACT
>NW_005370597.1:1501086-1512217 GCF_000412655.1 Myotis brandtii | reverse complement strand
GGGTAGACTGGCTCTTGGATCTCCAAGGAGGTGCAAAGTCAGCCACTGCCTGAGGCCACCAAGCAGGAGCTACAGAGAGATCTGCAGATTCCTCCTCTTTGTTTGGGGTTTGGAGGTGTCCAGATGAGGCGCAGCTGTGAAGCAATGCAGGGTGCTGATGAGCCTTAGGCCTTCTTTTGGAAGCTCTGGGATTCTCTGACCCAGCTGCATTTTGACAGGTTTTTAGGCAGATAAAGGCCAGGCCATTTGTATGCCAAAGCCTCTGCTCACAGCTTGGGTGGGGTTGTAAATTGGGTGGGGCGGGGTCTCAGGGAATCACCAGGGCAGAGCAAACAGCAATGGCTGCCATTCAGCCCCGCTTCAGAGAGGTTCCTGCGTCTCTGTGTCCCATGCTCCCGTGTAGGAACAATGACCACTGCAAGCACCTCTGCGAGAAAGCCGCCCTCACGTTCCAGCCTGATGCCAGACAGTCCAGTTTCTCCCTGTATGAGTCTGGGTCCCCAGATTCTGTCCTGGAACTGGAGTTCAGAGCAGTCAGGAGCTTGTATCTCCCTTCCAATTGAAAAAGACAACAGCCTACCCAGCTGCCATCCCCTTTCGTGTGCGCCTCCATACCTCCTCTCTTCACACCTCTGCACCTCCTCTGAGTCTCAGTGTGCTTTTCTCTTTTCTTCTAGTTGTAGAATTTCCACTCAGCCAGCCTTCCCGTGGTTCTGGATGATATTCGTTTTGTCTTTTAGTTGTAGTTTTAATGTGGTTGTGCGCGGCAGCAAGTTCAGATGTTTACCTGTGCCGCCATCTTGGTTGTTCTCCAACAGTTACAGTTTTAATAGATCTTTCCAGATGCCCATAGACTTTGTACTAATTTATATCCTTACCTACAGAGTTTATTAGAATGCCTGTTGCTGTGTGGCCTTGCCAATTATTGGCTCAAAGGCTCTCCAAGGTATGCATGTTTATGTGTGTGTTCGGAGAGTGATTTAGAGACCTCTTTAAGAAACTGGTGAAAGATATGGACCTTCTCAGAAAAGTGTAATTTTACACTTAAATATTTCACATACAATTTCAGCGTCTTCACCAACTGGTCTCAGGTGACATTGTTCTTATTGCTGCCTTAATCACCAGCTCTCTCTTGTTTTTGCTTGGTGGACTTGGGAACACTTGAAAGTTTAATGATAAAGAGTAGTTGTTGACTATGACCAGTAGTTCATCCACCAGAACCCATTATCAGAGGTGATAATACTTTGAAGTCCATAGTGAAGTCTGATGTGTGTAGTTTACTAACAGTTAAGAAGTAAACCGTGTTTCCTTTCCATTCTATTTACATCTCTTACTGTTTCTGTCTGTGTAGTTCTTAGTCTTTATACCTCTCTTTCATTTTCTTTGTGGGCTGAGGAGTGATACTGTGGAATTGAAACATTTGAAACTACGTGCTGTATTTACTAAATTAAGTTTTATTTTACCCTTGTCCCAAATTAAAGACTGTTTTTCGCAGGAATCCATTCCTCTGCTCCGCATTTCAGAAAGAGAAAATTGTTTGCTTTTATTCCCATAAAATCACTCATCTTTGTTTGGGAACATATACACAATGGGCATTTACTGTGTACTAGGTACTCTGCTTAGAAACATAAGGAATATAAAGATGTATTGACTTCAGGAAGACTATAATCTACTGGGGAAAATTTGACATGTATCATATTTTTATCGATTTATTTCCCTTATCAGACCAATGATTTCCTTAAGGGTAGAGAGGCCATGTCTCATCCTTGATTTTTCTATAACCTGGCATGTTGTAGGTGGTCATTAAATGTCTGGTTAATGAGTACAAGAACTCAAATGACTAAGAGAAAATGAATGGAAGAAGTGTCATTAGAGAGGAATAAGCAAGACACTGTGGAGATTGAAAGGAAGGACAATGTATAAGACTGCATGGAATTGTTCAAGCTTTGCCATTAAAAATGGACTTGAATTGACAGGCTTAAAGCAAGCAAAGAGGCAGTATCAAGGACCAGGAAAGCATGGGATGCATTTGACCAGAGCATGGGGGCAGGTACTGGTGGATAAGGGGAGATGAGACAGAGAACATCAGGCAGAGGCCTTATTGGATTAGGTAGGATTTGAACACCTGCAGGGGTATTGATGTTTTGGAGGACAGCATAGAACCACTGGTTTTTAAGAAGGGAAGTGCCAACAGAGTTGTCCTTGGGGATGCTTTGCTTGGCTGCCTGGCAGGAAGTCTGGCACAGCGAGGGACCATTTATCTTTCTAATGGCGATTAGGTCTCATGACCTAAGGTTCCTTCTAGCTCACAGTGCTGGTGTCCCTGGAGTTCTGTGGGATTTGCCTTCTCTTTTTGGAATTTTTAAATGGGAAGTGGAAAGAATATGTCCTGGAGAAGGCTTTTTGGGAGGTGATTTCTATCAAAAGGGATCTAGACCAGAAGTACTCAGTAGGGAGTGAATATGCTCATGAGTAGGAGGAAAACAAAGGCCAGAACTTCCAAGCACTGCCTGAGTCCCTGTAGGAAACTTGAGAGTGTGTAGCAGATCGAGTGTACATAGTCAAGTGACAGTTGCAGAATTCACATTAGGTGCTCAGGATTGGGAGCCTTGGGAGAACCGCAGGTGGGGGGCAGCATTAGCTGTTGTGATGATGGGATAGAGGTGTGGAATGGGCTGCTTGCCAGAAGTATTCACATCAGCAAGTTTGCTGAAGTGCCAGCCTGGTGCTCAGCGGCCTGAAACATCCAGGCCTCATTGCCCAAGCTTGGGTGGGTACCTGCCTGCACAGTCCTCTGAGAAGCAGGAAGCCAGACCAGGGCAGCTGCTTTTAGAAGCTTTAAGGTACATTGTTGCACTAGGAGCTTAAGCCTGTGATTAAGTTTATCAGGAAAGCTAAAACCTTTCTTTCTTGTTGCTGACTGGCAGTTGTTCTTATTTAAGTCTTCCCCATTTTGCCTAAATTATGCTGTTGGATATGGCTTCTTTGATTTCTCTTCTGATGTCTTGGGGGATGGGAAAGAGACTGCCCATTTAAATGGGTTTGGTTGGCCAGCTAGTGGCCCCAGCCAAGGAAAGCTGTAGTGGGTGTTTTCAGTGTGGTACAGGTATGATTTAACTAGCTCATTTGTTCCCCTCTCAATTTGGATGTCTTGAAGCCTTCACTATTGTTGAACTCTTTGCAGCCTTAGCAAAGGAGGCAGTCTGTATGTAAATTCTACAAAAATCATGTACTAATCTCTTCAGAACTCAATCAGATATATACTGAGAGCCTATTAACACTCATTCTGACTATCTATCATGGTCTTATAGTTGGGAAAACTCAGGCAAAGAACCAGGCAAACATCGTTATTGAGAACTTTCTGGAGTCAACCTAAACTTCTCACATATATTCTCTTTTACTCCTTACAGTGAACTCTATGAGCTCTATGAAGTGGGTACTCTGAGCCACTTTCTGTATATAGACCACAGAGGTTATTTTCCCAAGGTTTTTAAGTGGTGGAACTGGACCCAGAACCTGAGTCTTCCTTAGCCTATGCCCTCCATCACTAGACTGGACAACTGCCCAGGTCACGCAAAATGTTAAAGGCCATAACTGCAATGCTGGCAAAGAAAGCAAAGCACAGCACCACTTAGTAGGTATCTTAATACTGATGATCCAAAATTTTAAGCTAAGAGGCAACAAATTGGAATCGTCATTACACTTTGATAGGTGAAAGAAGGCTCAGGTGACTGACCTTATTTTGTTGCTCAACTCGCCTATGTTTAAGGGAGGCCCTCCCACAATGGGGGTGAAAAGAAGGACTTAGGACCAGATGTTTCTTTGACTGCCTGCTCTGTTGCACCATCTTCCTCTTTTCCCACTCTGATTTGCATTCAGTTCCCCCTCCCCCAAAAGAGATTTAAGAGTTCCATACTTTAGAGCTGATCTAGAGAGAAATTGTGTGCTAGGGATTTTGCTTCACTCATACCTATAGATTTTCCTCTCTTTCCACTGCAGGGAGCATCTAAGCTAAGGAGCTTTTGCAGTAAGTACTTGGGAAATTGTAGAGGTCAAGAATAGCTGATACTGTTTTTGTAATACTTCATAACACCATGTTTGGCTGTAGCTGTAACAGGTACTGTAAAAGAGAACAAATAGAGCCAATTCTGATGTCAGGATCCCCAGGGATTGATGGGGTGGGGGAAAAAGGATTAAAAATTAAAGCACAATATCTTGGCACTTTGCTTTTTTAACCCTCTTATTAAATTAGGACTTCTGTTTGAAGGAAATAGAACAAAGAATATGCTTAAAATACAATCTTTGTGTTTTAAATTTGACTAATGAGTGGTTTTAGCACTTTCATTTGGTTCTCAGTCAACCTGTGTTCAAAGTGTTAATTAACCAATAAATATTAGGAAAAACAAGAGTCAGAAATGGTTGCCACTCCTGCTAATGAGCTGCTAATGATATTGTCTGGATGGGCAATGCAGGCACTTGGAATCCCCTAAAGTCTTCTCCAAAAAACGAGCAGTAATGGAGCTAAAGCCCCTGACCCCTGGGAAATAGGCACATTTAACTACTTCATTTTCAATTTGTCATTTTTCTCCTACCTCATTGCCAGTATCTCATGGTTAACACCAATTATACTGAGAATTTTTAAATGCAGTTTAATTTGACTCAATTCCTAAGTGGGTTTAGAGAGCTGAAGTACTGTAGCTGTGCTGTGGTTTATTTCTAACTACCTGGCCCTTTGGTCTCTTGGTGATTCCCTATCTCTTGTAATTTTACTGATACTTTTCTTCGTCTTCTCACTCCTAACACATACACTTACACACTGTTGAAAATAGATTGAAGTATGAATATACTCAAGATTTTGTAGTGATGAAAGAGTATGTGGTAAGTGGGAAGCATATCTTTAAAAAAAAGAAAAAAATGAACTAGTAGACCACAGGAGTTAACGTTTTATTGAAAGCCAGATCCCCAGCCGGGATGTAAAAGCCCAAATGCTCTGATTAAGGGGCTGTGCTGTACCTATGAGCCTCACTGGGTCGTCTTCTAAGCTAAAGAAGGGCATGGCATACATTGAGGGTAGAGATAGAAGGGGAATAGAGGCAGTCAGTGGACTAGGAAACAGATTGGGATGCCCATTATATAGGTCTCTGGGTGAAAGTAGCCCCTCTGCCCCTCTTCCTGTTCTCCTACTCCATTTCTGGTTTTATTAAAATGTAGTGTTCTGACAGGTCCCCTGGGCTGATGGGAGGAGCCACTGCAAATATTTCAAGGTGTTGTGGGGAGCTGATATAGGGTTAAGTCTCGGACTGACCTGTTGGTAAAGTCACAATTCCCAGCTTAGAGGGCACAGTCCTCTTAAGCATAATTAGGCTTGACCTTATGACGCTCCCTAGATCTTACTTTGGAAGTTACTGGGCTGAGGGAAGTGCAACAAGAACAAAAACAAGTGAAACTCACAAGAACAGTGTAAACAAGTGAAACTCACAATAACTATGTAACTATGGAAACCACTACCTTGTTTACCTTTCACTATAAAATAAAGGCTCAGCTTGCCTTGGGATCTTTCTCTGTGGCCTCAGCCAGGCACAGGGAAGATCCACGGAGACTAAAGAGAGCTAGAGAGTTCTGAACGCTGTCTCTGTGTAAAACATTCTTCGCCGACTCCATCCACACCTTTGAGAACCCCTGGACCACTGGGGCTGGACCCCAGCAAGGTGTGGTGCTTTACTGAGAGGGCCATGATAGGATTTCTAGTTTTTCTGGTCAAAATACTATCATTCCTTACTACTGTCTTATTCTTCCCATTCCTGACCCATTTTCCCTAGTTTAGGCTTTATTATGTCTGACTAGGTCAAGTATAATAGCTTTCCAACTGGCCTCCTTGCTTCTTTTCTCCCTGTTTTATATGCTGAGCTCTAATTACTTCAAATGGAGTTACTTATTATCCCCTGAATATGCCCACTTCTTTGCTTGCTTGAAAGATAGTCTCTGGACTTGGAACTCTAAATCTTGTTACCTCTCTTCCTTCTTTCCTTCATATTCTTCAGTGGCAGTAGTTGGTCTTGCTCATATGGTAGCCTTCCCAGTGTTCAGCACAGAAAGTGGCCCTCTGTGGGTGCATAGTCATCTGTGGGTGGGAGAAAGAATGCCTAGAAAAGGGCAGCCTGTTGCCCAGCCCTCAGTAAATGCTTGTTGACCAGCCAGTTGTGGAAAGAGCCTCTTCTCCTAGATATGAATACTTTGAGCCTTGATCCTGATGGCTGTTCACAGAGTACCTCTTCAACTGTAACACAGGAAGTTTTCTAAGTATCATTGCTAGTTCTTGTCCTTGAAGAGCCCTGCTCTTATGAATTGGGTATTTAGAGGTTGGTGACCAGCCGTTGTCTGTCCATGAGGTCTGAGAAGGAGACATTGGTTAGGCCACAGCAGATCAGATTTTGGAAAGTGTAGTTTTAGAGGGTAGTAGTGGGTGTTGTCAGGATAGCTGTTCCCTGAGGATAACTGCAGAGTTTCTTGTTTTGAGGAGCTTTAATTCAGGTGAGAAATTTGTACCCTTGCTTGGAAGCCATGCTAGAGAACTCTGCTAAGGCCCTGTGCAGATTCTGTGACTCAGGGTGAAAAGTCAGTTTGGAGAATATTTTTATTTTCTTCTCATTTTTTCATTGTTTAGCCCTTTTAGAATATGCATAAATGCAGCTACCATCTGGACTGGTTCACTCTATGTTTTGCTGTTTAAAAAAGGACTTCATTGCCCTAACCGGTTTGGCTCAGTGGATAGAGCGTCGGCCTGCGGACTGAAGGGTCCCAGGTTCGATTCCGGTCAAGGGCATGTACCTTGGTTGCGGGGACATCCCCAGGAGGGGGTGTGCAAGAGGCAGCTGATCAATGTTTCTCTCTCATCGATGTTTCTAACTCTCTATCCCTCTCCCTTCCTCTCTGTGAAAAATCAATAAAATATATATATATAAAAGGACTTCATTTGTGCTTTCCTTAAAAAATAATAGCATTAAGCATTATTTCAGAGTTCAGCACCCTAGAGAGGTCTGTACACATTTTTTTATTACTGGTTCAGTTCAAGTTCTGCCTTGGAGATAGTATAGATGCTCATTTGTGTGAAGCAGGGATCTTGCCAGCACTTGTTTGGGGGTTTTGAATAAAAAAAACAGGTGGAAAGGGCCATGGTAGTCATGGCAACCAGGCCTATAAAGTCTCAGTTCTGACCAACCCTGGTCAGGAGCTTGGAGGCCCCCAGAGAGGTGAGGGCATTGCTTCCTATTCCGTATTCTATCTATTCCTTCTTGTCTGGGGAGTGGGGGCAGAGGGCTGGCATTCAAGCTGATCTTTCTAGAGGCCTACTGTGTACCTGGTGTTGAACCTGAGCTGTGGGCACAAGTAATTGGTCTCTGCCCTTCAGAAACTCAGCATTATTGGGAATTTTTACTCTTGTTAACACATACCTACAGGGCTTGATAAATAAAATAACTTTGTTTCATCCCGGTTGACATTTACCTTTTGGAGGCTGTGTTTCCTGAAGCACTTTTAACTTCTGAGCACTGATACAGTGTTTTCTTATTTGTTCTTCACAACAGTCTTACACATTAGGGAAAGCAGACAGGGAGAGAGTTTTTTCATTTGACACAGAAAGGCCTGGAGATTTAGACAGAAAAAGAAATTTGGCTAAAATCTCCCAACACTCGAAGACAGAGCTGAATGGATAGCAGAGTTCCCGGACTCTTGGTTGCCTGGCCGGAGCAGCCCTTGATTTTCTGCCATTGTGTCCAGGTGTGATTTGAAAGAGCCTAGACGTCCCTGGAGGAGTTTTCAGGCAGGAGTCTACAGAGGATACCTCATATATCTTTCCCCTTTCAAAGCCGTATAACTACCGAGGCAAAAGAAACACGAGAGCACTGTGGCATCCATCTCAGACGGCCCTCTCTCCACAGAAGCAGGGCAGTCAGGCTGCACAGCTTCATTGTGGGCGCCCAACTGAGGAGGGTACTGCCATGAAGTCCTGGAGAGGCAAGTTTATTTTTATTTTTTATCTTCACCGGAGGATATTTTTCCATTGAATTTTAGAGAAAGTGGAAGGGAGGGGGAGAGATAGAAGGAGAGAGAAATATTGATGTTACAGAGACACATCAATTGGTTGCCTCCCGCGTGCGCCCTGACTGGGCCCAAGCCTGCAACCTTTGACCGAAATCAAACCTGCAACCCTCCAGTCCTGGGACACTCTATCCACTGAGCCAAACCAGCTATGAGAGGCAAGTTTTTAATCACTGGGCACTGGGATGAGTTGGGACAAAAACTGAGCCAGGCAACATTTGTCAATAGATAGAACTTTAACAGCAGTCACAAATGACTGTGGGCTGAATTTCATTGATGGATATATTTTGTTTGGCTTTTACATTTTAAAATTCGAATGCATTCGAGGGGGGCATTTTTCTTAGCCCTTATCACTCCCTATTGTCTTACAGATGGCCCTCCTCACTTACCTCTCTTACTTGCCTGCTTCTGGTAAGCATTAGTGTTTGCACTTGCCTCTTGGATCACTATTTATGTGCCCTTCTACCAGGGTTTCTCTTGCCCAGGTGATTCATGGCCTCAGCTTTTCTAGGCCCATTTTCTTCTTCCTACTTTGTCCAGAACTGTTCTTCTAGGGCTGTATTTAAGTTCTGTACTTAGCTCTCTATACTGGCCTCTAGAAGTACTTGCTGTCACCTTGGACTGCATCTGATAATTGCTCTTTTGGGATTCAAAAGGATCTTTATCCAAAGAAATGATTTTTTAAAACAACTTTATTGAGATAAAATTTATGTGCCATAAAATTCACTCATGTAAAGTGTACAATGGGAATAATTCTCAAATGTCCCTAGACGATTCTAGACTATGATGTTTCATGGACCAGAAAAACTTTAAGAGAACATTTTGAACAACCAGAGGCCAACTTTTTTACACTGAGTTAAGGGCCTTAACATAAAAATAGCCCACTATCATCCATCATCATCATTATCTCATTTTATGAAAGGACATTTTAACACTAAAAAGATATAGAAACTTTATAATTTCAATAAAAGGAACTATTCTTTATATTGGACATGTTTAACTTCCTTGTTTCAGGACCATTAGACTGAATTGCCACAATAAACAAATCTCCTCAAAACTCAGCTTAAAAAAACAGTAATTTCTTTTTGTATAGCTCTGACTCTTAGAGCTGTAGTAATAATTCACATACCCTTTAGATGCCCCCCAGACAAACAATTAAACCCAACCATGATGTGGAGGAGTGGGAGCCACAAAGTGTAATACTAATAAATGAACCAAATATTACAAATTAGAAAAACTAGTCTAAGTGAAATGATATTTTGACTAGAAATACTATAAAACTAAAGACAGGTACTGTAAAACCAAAGACAAAAAAAAATCTGTATATAAATGCTGTGATCTAGTTTGGTAAATGTGTTTCTCATAGGGGTATGGATTAGCAATTTTGAAACTAGTTTATATGTATACTAGAATTGAACAACACATAAATATGTTGCAGATAATAAGAACCAGATTTCTCACTGTTGGAGAAAGAAGTTACAAATAAGGAAAGGGGGAAGACAAATGAACTCTGGTGTTAGATTGGAATATGAGATATCTAAGTTTAACTTAGTTTTAAATAGATATACAAGTATATATGTATACTAGTGCCCCGGTGCACGGTTTTGTGCACATTGAAAGGAAACTAATTAGAAGGTGGCTGGCGGGGTGGGACTGGGCAAGTGGGGCCGGACATGCCCTGGAGCCAACCTCCCATGGTCCCTCCCCAGCCGGCCGCACCTGGGGTGAAGCCGCAGCTTGAAGGGTGTCTGTGGAGTGAGTGGGGTCCCTCTGACAGGTGGGGCCCGTTGGCCTGGCCTGCGGGGATTGGGCCGACATCCCTTGAGGGGTCCCGGATTGCGAGAGGACGGTTCTCGGGTGAGGCACCCTGGAATCGGGCTCCCTCTCTCTGGTTCCAGGATGGGTCACCCGAGAACTGCTGCTGCCAAGTCACCGCAGCTTGGCAGCTCCTCTGTTGAGCGTCTGCCCCCTGGTGGTCAATGCACGTCATAGCTATTGGTTGGAGTGTCTGCGTCACTGGTGGTCATTGCGCATCATCTACTGGTCGGATGGTCGCTTAGCCTTTTATATATAGACTAGAGGCCTGGTGCACAAAAATTTGTGCACTGGGAGGGAAGGGGGTCCCTCAGACCAGCCTGTGCCCTCTCGCAGTCTGGGACCCCTCGGGAGATAACGACCTGCTGGCTTAGGCCTGCTCCCGGGTGGCAGAGGGCAGGCCCAATCCCTAGGTGCAACCCCTGGTCGGGCTCAGAGCAGGGCCGATTGGGGAGTTGGGGCGCCGGCCCCTGTCATGCACAGAGCAGGGCAGATTGGGAGGTTGCGATGCCACCCTCAGTCACGCTCAGGGTAGGGCCGATTGGGGGGTTGGGGCACCGCCCCCTGTCACACTCAAGGCAGGGTCGATGGGGAGGTTGCGGCGCCACCCCCTGTCACGCACAGAGCAGGGCCGATCAGGGGGTTGGGGCGCTGCCCCCTGTCACTCACAGAGCAGGGCCAATCAGGGGGTTGGGGCGCTGCCCCCTGTCACTCACAGAGCAGGGCCAATCAGGGGGTTGGGGCGCTGCCCCCTGTCACTCACAGAGCAGGGCCCATCAGGGAGGTTGGGGCTCCGTACCCTGTCACACACAGAGCAGGGCCCGTGGGGGGCGGGGTTGGGGCGCCGCACCCTGTCACACACAGAGCAGGGCCCGTGGGGGGCGGGGTTGGGGCGCCGCACCCTGTCACACACAGAGCAGGGCCCGTGGAGGGGGGGTTGGGGTGCCGCCCCCTGTCACACACAGAGCAGGGCCAATCAGGGGGTTGGGGCGCTGCCCCCTGTCACTCACAGAGCAGGGCCCATCAGGGAGGTTGGGGCTCCGTACCCTGTCACACACAGAGCAGGGCCCGTGGAGGGGGGGTTGGGGTGCCGCCCCCTGTCACACACAGAGCAGGGCCAATCAGGGGGTTGGGGCGCTGCCCCCTGTCACTCACAGAGCAGGGCCCATCAGGGAGGTTGGGGCTCCGTACCCTGTCACACACAGAGCAGGGCCCGTGG
>NW_005370597.1:1499391-1500689 GCF_000412655.1 Myotis brandtii | reverse complement strand
CAGCTGCCTGGCTGCTGGCCGCCATCTTGGCTGGCAGTTAATTTGCATATCTCCCTGATTAGCCAATGGGAAGGGTAGCGGTCGTACGCTAATTACCATGTTTCTCTTTTATTAGATAGGATAATGCATATATGTATATGTATACACATATATAAATTTCTTAGCTTTGTCCACTGAAAGGGTCTAGAAGCAATGACAAGCTATTAGTAATGAGCACACTTAGCACTCAAATCTTGATTTCTAAAAACTGTTCTCTAATAAAAGAAACTAGGGTTCTTTGATCCCAGGGCTGGGGAGAGGAAAATACAAGATGAACTTGGAACATCTTATGATAACAGAAAGTAAGGAAGTATTTGAAAAAAAGAAAATGATAGGGGCAGGGACTTGTTAAAGGAACACAAGAGCCAATGTGAAGGAGCTCCTAATTGCCAAAGCTGAAACAATTTGAGTAACAAAGTAAATAATGATAGTATTTATAGAATAAAGTATCTATGAGTCCATAGTAGTATAAGTAAGTAATTAAATAGATGGAGGAGTGACAGCTTTTCCTTGCAGTGAAATTTCGATTAATGTGTGAGGAAGGAGGGAAGTAGAAAATTACCATTAGATCATCACCACAGTGGTAATTGTTGCAGATGGATTCCCCTAATGATGTGGTTTGAGGAGAAAAAAAGGGATTCGTATAATCTCAAAGTATTTCCCCATGATTTTAAAAAAACAATTCAGTGGTTTTTCGTATAAGCACGATATTGTGCAATCATCACCACTGTCTAATTTTAGAACATTTTTGTCACCCACAAAAATGAACCTCATGCCCATTGGTGGTCATTCCCCATTCTCCCCTCCTACTAGCCCTTGACAGCTATTAATATACTATGTCTCTTGATTTATCTATTCTGGACATTTCATTTAAAAGGAATAATATGATCTGTGGCTTCTTGTATCTGACTTTTTTCACTCAGCATAAAGTATTTAAGGTTCATTCATGTTGTAGTATATATCAGCATTTCATTCCTTTTAATGGCTGAATATTATTTCACTATATGGATATACTATATTTTGTTTATTCCTTTATAAGTTGATGGACATTTAGATTGTTTTCACATTTTGGCTATTATAAATAACTAGAGGCCCAGTGCACGAATATGTGTACGGGTGGGGTCTGGCTGACCCGCCCCGATCAGGGCTGATTGGGCCAGCGGGGGGGAGGAGCCACAAGCGGTTGGCCGGCCTCACTCCCAATGGGGTGGGGTTCCGGGGGGGGGGCGGTGCGGTTGGCCAGCTGGCCCCCTCTGGTC
>NW_005370597.1:1471982-1499082 GCF_000412655.1 Myotis brandtii | reverse complement strand
AGGCTGGCCCTACCCTCTGGTCCAATTCCCTCTTGAACTCCTGGTGGAGGGGATAATTTGCATATTAGCCTTTTTATTATACAGGATGCTGTAGTGAGGATTAATGTATAAGTTTTTGTGTGAACATGTTTTCAGTTTTCTTGGGTACATACCTAGATGTGGAATTGCTGGGTTCATGTAGTTACTCTGTTTAACTTTTTGAGAAACTGTCAAATTATTTTCCATAGTTTGGTAGTTTGTATTTATTTTGGTTTGCTGCAGTGGAAAAGCTCAGTAGAGATTACTTTTCTTAGTTGATCAAGGCCAGTAAGAAGACATATTGACATCACAGATTTTGTGATATGATGCACTGAGAACACCACTGCATCATTTCTGTGGTGCTTCTGACAAGGATGTATGACCTTAGTTTAATCATGAGAACATACCAGGTAGTCCTGAATAACTGATCAATATTCCTCAGGGTGTCAGAGTCATAAAAGACAGGGGAAGGCTGAGAAACTATTGCAGGATACTAGGGAGAAATAACCAAAGGCCATAAGGGATCCTGGAACAAAAAGGACATTAGTGGAAACACTAGTAAGGTTTGAAAAGGGTCTTTATAGTTTGGTGAATGTTATTGTTAATTTCCTAGTTCTGATAATTGTCTATGGCTAAGATATTAACATTTGGAAAGGCTATGTTAGCAATATTTGGACACTCTGTACGATTTTTGCAACTTTTGTGTAAGTTAAAAGTGGTTCAAATTAAAAAGTGAAAAGAAATCCAGTCTTTTATTCTTACTCACATGTCTGCACATCAGCTATACTTGGCTGGGCTTAGCTGGGCTTAGCTCCAATCTGTAGTTTGAATTCAGGTCTGCTCCGTCGACCTCTCATCCTTTTTGGACTGTAATACTAGTGGAGTGTGGTCTTCTCATGATGATGGCACATTTGCTAACATCCCACTGGCCAAGGCACATCATAAGCAAGTCCAAAATCAACAGCTGTAAAAGTTCACTTTACCATTCTAATCTTCCCTTACTGTGTAAGAGGGGCTGCATGGCAAAGGGTGTGAATATACACGGGGGGACGGGAAGAACATTTGTGACAATATGCAGTGTACCACAGATTCTCCCCCTACTCCCGATGAGGAAAGCAGGAGTGTTACCTGGGTCTTGGTCTGTAATTGAAATCAGTGACAGAGAGTCCCAATAGGAGTCACTGCTCAAGTGTGAAGTGGCCTTAACTTAATCCGGACGAGGTTTCTATTTATTATGGACAGAGCTTCCCCGGGGAGCCAGTGGGGGAAACAGATACTGTAGACCTCTTTGCCTTTCTAGATCCCCATCTTATTTTGTGCCTGTGCCCTTGCCTTCTGCCTCCCACCCCCTCAATCCCTAACTCTTTACTTGCATGTATCTTGCGACTTTTTGCCTCTGCTGTGCTCTTCCCCAGTATTGCGATCCCTTCACAGAGGCCCTGGAAGGAAGCAGGTCAGATTCCACTCTCTCTTTAACTTGGCCTTTTTCCCAGTGGGGTGGAAACATTTGAAAATACTGTATTTTCTGCTGCCTCTGCCACTGCTGCTGCCATGGTTGGTTTCGTGTATTTGAAATAAGCGTAACCTGTATTTTAAGTTAATGCTATTGTGCTTGCTCTTGCCCCCTGTGGTGGCTTGTGTGAAGGGAGTAATTTTGGAATTTCCCCAAATTAAATAAATTGATTCACATAAGATCCTAGTCTCTTCCTTGGCCAGCTTAGCCTGGTATAACCTATTATGTTTTTTAAACTTATAAAGTCACGTACTTTTTTCCTTTTCCATTTCTAATTTTGATCAAAAGTCTGAAAATTTAAGATGCTGCTATTGTTATTAGTAGCAGTAGTATTAGTACTATTACTACTAAAAATAACTATTAACATGATCACTAATTATTATGAATCTACTTGCCATAGTGAAAATCCTTGTTGACCTTTCCACATACTTCTAGATCAGTTAGGATTTTCTCTCACATTTAATTTTTCACTCAACAAATAATTATTGAGGGTTTACTATATGCTAGGCCCTGTGACAGGTTTTGGGGATAAAATAGTGAGCATTTATGTTAACCAGGTAAATTAAAAAAAAACACACCACACACAACACCTAAAATATAACGACTGAATGAGGTAAAGTGCTATTTAAAAAAAAAGGGGGTCAAGGTGCTGCGAAAGCCTTTAAGGCAGGGGTAGGGAACCTTTTTTTTCCAAGGTCCATTTGGATATTTATAATATCATTCGCTTAATATAATTCACTTAATATAAATTTATGTTGCTATAAAAAAAGCTCTTAGATTTATTGAATTTTGAGTCCTGCCTGCGGTTGCCTTGGCAGGGTCACACAAAATGATTTCTCAGGCCTTAATATGGCTTGGGGGCCAGACATTCCCCACCCCTGCTTTAGGGGGCAGCTGGATCTGGTCTGAGAAATCGAAGATGCACTCAGAGAGAGTGACTCTTAGCCGGGGTTGAAAGGGGAAGGAGTTGGAAGCTAGGGTTGGAAAGAGCATTCTGGTCAAAGGCAACAGGAGTGGAATGGCCCCATGATAGGAAGTAGCATGGTTCTTTCATGGAATGGAAAATGGCCACTGTATCCTAGAGCAGCGATCGCCAACCTTTTGGACCTCATGGACCACAGTGGTCCACGGACTACCGGTTGGCGACCACTACCCTAAAGCATGGGGAGTGAGTTGTGGACAAGCCTGAAGGGGCAGGCAAGGACTAGATACTAAAGGGCCGCATTGACCAGCATGAGGACTTCCATCTTTATTCTAAGAATAGTAGGAGGCCATTAAAAGGTTTGAAGCAGGGAATGACATAGTCAGATTTGTATTTTGAAAAAAAAGAAAATCATTCATTGTAAAGAACACATGGATAGGGAGGTAGGAGTAGGTAAGGTAGGTCAGTTAGGAGGCTCCGGCACTGTCTACAAGAGAGGTGGTGATGGTTTGAACAAGAGCAGTGATGGGGAGGACAGAGAGAAGGGTATGAATTCAAGAAACATATAGCAGGAAAAATTACCAGGTTTTGGAGATAAATTGAGTATGGAGTAGTGGTTGGTAAAGTAGAGAAATATGGAGGATGACCTGCTCTCAATTTTTATCTCATTTAATCCCCAACTTAACCATATTCAGGAAGCCTTCCCAGGGAAAGATTTCTTCACTCTACCTGAACATATTTTTTAATATGTTTTTATTGATTTCAGAGAGAGGAAGGGAGAGGGTGAGAGAGAGAGATAGAAACATCAATGAGAGAGAGAAACATTGATCAGCTGCTTCTGGTATGCCCCAGTCTGGGGATCGAACCCATACCCTGACTGGAATCGAACTGGCGACCTCCTGGTGCCTGGGACAATGCTCAACCCACTGAGCAACACCGGCCCGGCTGAACATATTTTTTATCCCTTGAAACATTTGGGATAGGTTTGAGGTTAGAAGAGGATTATTATGCACATACACTCGGGTACTTAAGTTCCCATTTATTTTTAGCCAAAGTTACAGAAACTCCCGGCTGATGTGGGATGGCAGGAACAGAACAGCATGTCTTGGCATGATGTTTCCTTGGCTCCCTGGTTCTGTGATGGAAGCACAGTGGTTGGTGGAACTTGAAGTTCACTATGGTCCTGCTAGAATTGAGAAAAACTGAATTCATATACATTGTTACCCTTTTATATTCAGGGTTTACTGGATCATTTTGAGAGAATTTGTGCTATGTGTTTCCCTTTAAGGAATGTTCACAGATTGTTTCTCTCACCGCCCCCCGCTCCCCGCCTCCTTTGATTCTTGAATGAAGCTCAGCACCATCAGGGCAATGCCATCCTCTGCCAGGAAAAAAGCAGATTCAAAGATCAGGTGTGTTAGAGCAGAATCTCTGCTTCTAGATTTCCAATCTCCTAAAGAGCTCTCCCCCTGAAAATCTCTATTTCTGTGGCCATTAACATTCCTCTTTTGTATTCCTAGAATCTATCTACCACAGTGGTCGAGTGTATAGTTGTTGCTTCATAAATATCAGTTGCATGAATAAATAAGTGTAACATTCCATCTGTAGAATGTGATCTTGCAAGTTGCTTTATAACTATCCTTGGTAATTTTATACAATATGTATGAATAGCCCATTCATTTACAACACTTATTTGCCCAGCTAGTGGGTCAGCTCTTCTGATATAGGTGGGTATAGGTTTTAATTTTTCTTGGTTCCAATCCCTGCCTCCTTGGCTTGCCATGTCCTCGTGCCTTTCAATCTCTTGCTTCTTCCTTCTTATAAACATTAAGTGTCACAAATTTTATGTGACAAGCTCTGGCCTAGAGGCTGGGGAAATTAAAAAAGGAGGAGATATAGTCCCTGTGCTCAGGCAGGAGAGAGACTCATAGAGGGAGCCTGATTAAATTGATGAGGTGGTGAGGTGTAAGTTTGCTGGAATGGCATACTGTCTGGGGTTCTGTCAGAGGAGGGTCAGAAAGGATGTAGTGGAGGAGGCAGTAATGTAGCCATGTCCTGAAGGGTAAGTAGGTATTCACTATTCATCTACTGTACAAAGCAAAAGGCTTATTATAGCTCAATTTAAAGAAAACTGAATTTCTTAAATATGCAGGTTCTAACTAGGGGTCATTAGTCTCTGGATGAAAGTATAGATACCTTTGCCGACCTTGCTTCATCTCTTTATTGGATGTGCATTAGCAAAAGAAGAATTGTGATTGGTGTGTGTGTGTGTGTGTGTGTGTGTGTATGTGTGTGTGTGGGTGTGAGAGAGAGAGTGTGTGTGTGTGGAGAGAGAGGAGAAGAGAGGGAGGGTAGGAGGAGATATGGATAGATCCAGGTAGCTGAATACCACAGAGTTTGTTCTTCATGAACTAATAAGTCCTATTGACTTGTTAGCAAGCCATTCCATCAGTGTCCCTCTGAGGACTGTATATCTCATGAGCCTTCTCTCATCTTTGCTTTTAGGCCAGGCTGTCCCTGCGGGATCCCATGTGAGGCTGAATCTCCAGACTGGGGCGAGAGAAGTGAAACTCCAAAATGAAGACAAGTTTCAAAATACTTTGAAAGGGACAAAAAAAGGCAAAAGGTAAGCATCATTCCTAGGGATTGGGAGACTAACAACACTGATTTTGTAATAATGAAAGTAATGACAATGCAATGTTTCTTACAGTAATGAATGCAATGCAAATTCATGTGACTTTTAAATATATTTGTAATATTTAATAGCTTAGAATTTGTGATAAACCTCTTAGGTTTTATGGAAGTTTACTTCAATGGATCTTTGGAAAGAAATAGTTTGCAAAGCAAATTGATACTTTAAAAAAGGCAGTAGGGTGAATGCTTAACCTATTTTAAAATGAAGCTATTGAGGGAGGAGAAGATGGCGACTGGCAGGATGGCAGTGAGGAAGAGAGTATGAGAGAGTGAGGGAGCGAAAGGGGAGTGTGTGGACGTGTGTGGTGCATATGTGTGTGAGCGAGGGACAGTTAGATCCTGCAAGACTTTTGGGGGCTGGTGGACTGGGCTCTTTTGGATGGGGAGCCCCTGCTCCTGCTGTGGGCACTCCTGGGCGGCCAGTGCTGGCACAGAAACCACACTATCTTGAAGGGCAGAGCTTCTGTGACTAGGATCCCAGCCTCACCACCACCCAGACTGACCTCAGATGAAAACTGAGACCCTACAGCCAATTTGGACAAAGACCTACTACCATAGTTGCAGACTCATGGGCACTGACTCCACCCATACAGGTCTCAGGCTACTGTGAGTCCTGGAGTGTGTTCCCCTCCCGCCTATCCCCAGAAGCACAGATCCCACACATCCTGAGCCATCCCCCTTACTGTCAGCGCATGCAGACCCTGCCCGGACTGTGGCAGCCGCATCTCCCGGGCACCCCGACTGTCAGTGCATGTGACGCTCCTGCTAAGCTCACAGCCACAGCTCAGGCCCCGCACAACTGGGCACCTGGACCCTTCAGCAACAGCAGAAATGGGGAGACAAGGAAGCAACCCCCAAAGGAAAGAAAAGGAGGAATCACCAAAAAAGAAAAAAGAAACTAAAAGAAATGGAGGTATGCAATATGTCTGAGAAAGAATTCAGAGTAATGGTCATACAGTTCATAAGCCGGATGGACGAGAAAATCAACAACCTTTGTATGAACCAAGGAGAAATCAAAAGTGATATAGCTACAATAAAGAACACGATAAAAGGCTTCAACAGTAGACTAAGAGAAGCAGAGGACCAAATTAGTGAGCTAGAAGATAGGGCAGAGAAACAAGCCCAATCTGAACAGCAATTGGAGAAAAAAATTAGAAAGCAAGAGGAGAGCCTAAGGGAGCTTGGGGCTAACATGAAACGAAGTAACATATGTATAATAGGGGTGGCAGAAGGACAAGAAGAGCAGCAAAGATTAGAGAATCTATTTGAAGAAATAATGACAGGAAAACTTCCCTAATATGGGGAAGAAAAAAGTCACCCAAGCACAGAGAGTCCCAAACAAGATGAACCCCAAAAGACCCACCCCAAGACATGTGGTAATTACAATGGCAAATGTTAATAACAAAGAGAGAACTTTAAAGGCTGCAAAAGAGAGAAAGGGAGTTACCTATAAAGGATCCCCCATTAGATTATCAAATGATTTCTCAACAGAAACACATCAGGCCAGAAGGGAATGGAATGAAGTATACAGAGTAATGCAAAGCAAGGGACTGAATCCAAGAATACTCTATCCAGCAAGGCTATCATTCATAATTGAAGGGGCAATCAGGAGTTTCACAGACAAAAAAGGGCTAAGGGAGTTTATCACTACCAAGCCAGCAATGCAAGAAATGGTAAAGGGACTGCTGTACAAAGAAGAAAAAAAAGGGGGAATAAGGAACACAGGCACCAAAATATAAATGGCTGCAAACAAGGACCTTTCAATAATAACTTTAAATGTAAATGTACTAAATGCTCCAATCAAAAGACATCAAGTGGTTGAATGGGTAAGAACACATGACCTATATATATGCTGTCTATAAGAGACCCATCTCAGAATAAAAGACTCACACAGATTGAAAGTGAAGGAATGGAAAAATATCAGGCAAATGGTAATGAGAAAAAAAAGTTAGGGTAGCAATACTTATATCTGACTAAATAGACCTCAAGGTGAAGGCCATAACAAGAGATAAGGAAGGCCACTTCATAATACTAAAGGGATCAATACAACAAGAGGATATAACTCTGGTAAACATATATGCACCCAATGCAGGAGCACCCAAATACATGAAAAAAACTTCTGGATGATATCAAGGGAGAGATCGACAGCAATATGATCATTGTAGGGGACTTTAATACTCCACTGACATCACTGGATAAATCGTCTAGACAAAAAATCAGCAAAGAAACAGCAATCCTAAACGACTCACTAGTTCAGATGGACTTAATTTACATCTTCAGAACATTCCACCCCAAAGCTACAGAATATACATTCTTCTCAAGTGCACATGGGACATTTTCAAAGATAGACCATATATTGGGTCACAGGCAAAGTCTCTCCAAATTCAAGAACATTGAGATCATATCAAGCATCTTCTCAGACCATAATGGCATAATATTAGAAATCAACTACAATAAAAACAACCAAAAAATTCAAACACTTGGAGACTGAATAGTGTGTTATTAAACAATGATTGGGTTACCAAAGAGATCAAAGAAGAAATTAAAAACATCCTGGAAATGAATGACAATGAAAACACAACAATCCAAAACCTATGGGACACAGTGAAAGCAGTCCTGAGAGGGAAGCTCATAGCATTACAGGCCTACCTCAAAAAACAAGAAAAAATGGTAATAAATTATCTAACTCTACAACTTAAAGAATTAGGAATACAACAACAAGAAAAGCCCAGAGAGAGCAGAAGGAAGAAAATAATAAAGATAAAAGCAGAAATAAATGACACAGAGACCAAAAACAATACAAAAGATCAATGAAACCAAGAGCTGGTTCTTTGAAAGGATAAACAAGATTGATGAACCTCTAGCCAGGCTCACCAGGAAGCAAAGAGAGAGGACCCAAACAAACAATATTAGAAATGAAAGAGCGAAATAACAGACTCCACAGAAATATAAAGAATAGTTTTAAAATACTATGAACAATTCTACTCCAACAAACTAAACAACCTAGAGGAAATGGACATATCCTAGAAAAAGAGGCTAAATAGTATGTTATTAAACAATGAATGGGTTACCAATGAAATGAAGAAAGAAATCTAAAATTTCCTGGAAACATAAAAATGAACACACAACTCCCCAAAACCTATGGGACACAGTGAAACCAATTCTGAGAGGGAAGTTCATAGCACTATAGGCCTACCTCAAAAAATAAGAAAAAAATGGTATTAAATATCTAACCCTACAACTTAAAGAACTAGAAAGAGAACAAGAAGGAAAACCCAGAGTAAGTAAAAAGAAGGAAATAATAAAGATCAGAACAGAAATAAATGAAATAGAGACTAGAAAAATAATACAAATGATCAATGAAACCAAGAGCTGGTTCTTTGAAAAGATAAACAAGATTGATGAACTTTTGTCTCTGGATCTGTTTTTGTTCATCAGTTTATATTGTTCATTATATTCCATAAATGAATGAGATCATGTGATATTTATCTTTCTCTGACTGGTTTATTTCACTTAGCATAATGCTCTCCAGTTCCATCCATGCAAATCTTGCCAAATTACCAGAAGGGAAATATTTCCATTGGAATGACTCAGGCTACTCCCCAAATATTTACACTTCCTTTCACACCCTTAACTCTGCAATGAAAAATTTGTGAATTTGGAGATATTCCAGAATCATATAAATCCCCCTATTTTTAATTCAAAATCAAACCTCATGAAAACATCAGGAACACCGTTTATAAATGTCAGAAGATAAAGATATTAAATAATAATTTAAAAACACACAAGATTGATGAACTTTTACCCAGACTCATCCAGAAACAGAGAGAGGACCCAAATAAATAAAATAAGAAACAAAATAGGTGAAATAACAATGACACCACAGAAATACAAAGGGTTGTAAGAAAGTACTATGAACAACTATATGCTAATAAGCTGGATAAGGTTAATGAAATGGGCAAATTCCTAGAAAAATACAATCATCCATAACTAAATCAGAAGAATCAGAAAACCTGAATAGGCCAATAACAACTAGTGAACTTTCCCAGCAAACAAAAGCCTTGGCCTGGATGGCTTCACAGGGGAGTTTTACCAAATATTCAAAAAAAAAAGAAAGAAAGTAGATCACCAACTTACACCATACTTAAGAATAAACTCAAAATGGATAAAATATTTAAATGTTAAGTCTTGAAACCATAAAAACCCTTGGAGAAAACAGTCAGCAAAATATCAGACATCTCACATAGCAAAATTTTCACTGATACAATATCTAGGGCAAAAGAAATAAAAAAAATAAACAAATGGGACTACATCAAAATGAAAAGCTTCTACACAGCTAAAGAAAACAGCATTAAAAAAAATGAAACTAGACCACCAACTTACATTATACACAAAAATAAACTCAACATGAATAAAGATCTTGCCCTAACCAGTTTGGCTCAGTGGATAGAGCGTCGGCCTGCAGACTCAAGGGTCCCAGGTTCGATTCCGGTCAAGGGCATGTACCTTGATTGCGGACACATCCCCAGTGGGAGTGTGCAGGAGATAGCTGATGGATGTTTCTCTCTCATCGATGTTTCTGGCTCTCTATCCCTCTCCCTTCCTCTCTGTAAAAAAAAACAAAAAACAAAAACCAAAAAAAACAAACAAAAAAAAACCCAATAAAATATATTTTAAAAAAATGAATAAAGGTCTTAAATGTAAGATGGGAAACCATAAAAATCCTAGAAGAAGCCATAGGCAGCAAAATAGCAGGCATTTGTTCAAACAATATCTTTACCAATATAGCTCCTAGGACAATGGAAACTAAGGAGAAAATGAACAAATGGACTACATCAAAATAAAAGCTTCTGCACAGCAAAAGAAACCATCAATAAACAACAAGAAAGCCCACTGCATGGCAGAACATATTTGCCAATGTTATCTCAGATAAGGGTTTAATCTCCAACATTTATAGGGAACTCATACAACTTAAAAAAAGGAAGATAAACAATCCAATCAAAAAATGGGCAAAGGACCTAAATAGATACTTTTTGAAGGAGGACATGCAGAAGGCCAAGAGACATATGAAAACATGCTCAAAGTCACTAATTATCTGAAAGATGCAAATCAAAATGACAATGAGATACCATCTCACACCTGGCAGAATGGCTATCATCAACAAATCAACAAATGACAAGTTCTGGCGAGGATGCAGAGAAAAAGGAACCCTCCTTCGATGCTGGTGGGAATGCAGACTGGTGCAGCCACTGTGGAAAACAGTATGGAGATTCCTCAAAAAACTAAAAATGGAACTCCCATTCGACCCAGTAATCCCACTTCTAAATATATCCCAAGAAAACAGAAACACCAATCAGAAAGGATATATGCACCCCTATGTTCATAGTAGCACAATTTACAACAGCTAAGATTTGGAAACAGCCTAAGTGCGTGCCTATTAGCAGATGAGTGGATTAAGAAACTGTGGTACATCTACATAATGGTATACTATGCTGCTGTAAAAAAGAAGGAATTCTTACCATTTGCAACAGCTTGGATGGAACTGGAGAGCATTATGCTAAGTGAAATAAGCCCATCAGATAAAGATAAATATCACATGATCTCACTCATTTGTGAAATATAATGAGCAACATAAACTGATGAACAAAAATAGACCCAGAGTCATAGAAACATCAAACAGACTGTCCAACCTATGAGGGAAGGCGGGGGGTGAGAAGGTAAGAGATCAACCAAAGGACTTGTTTGCAGGCATATGAGCATAACCAATGGACACAGACAGTCAGGGGGTGAGGGAATGTGCTGAGGGGTCAGAGCAGGCAGGGAAAGGTCAATGGGGGGAAAAAGAGACTTATGTAATACTTTAAACAATAAAGAATTTAAATTTTTTTTAAAAAAGCTGTTTTTTTCCAGTACTTTAAGAGCACCCATTTGAATCCCAACAATTAATGCGCTGATTACAGATGAATCATCTATTCATTAAAACAGGCCTGTTAGGCCTTCTGCTTTGCAATAATATTTCCTTGGTGAACAATAAAATTGCATTTTAAAGTCTTTAATTCAGACTAACTTTTCCTCTTGTTAGTACATATTAAATTAAAACAAGCTCTCTTATAGTATAAAAGTTCTCCAATGTTAAGAGGTTGCCTTGTTTTTAATAACCAGCTTATTTGATTATTTGATTTCTGGCAATTTATAGTCTCTATTTTGCTGTTATTTTCCTTGAATTACCAAGTTTTCTGTTTTCTATTTCCTGCATGAGGGAGAAAGAGATTAAAGCATGGGATTGCAAGGGTTGCTAGAATTCTGCAGTTTGAAAGGTCGGTGTTAATACCAGCCATGAAGTTTCTAACACAGAGACCAGCAAATTATAGCCTGTAGCCCATTTTGGGACTGCTGCCTATTTTTATATGGCCCACAGCTAAGTTGTTTTTAACATTGTTTAATGGTTGGAAAAAGAAAACAAAAGGAGCATATTTCATGACTCGTGAAAATTGTGTGAAATTCAGATTTCAGTGTCCATAAAAAGTTTTATTAGCACACTAGAGGCCCGGTGCACGGGTAGGGTCCCTAGGCCTGGCCAACGATCAGGACTGATTGGGGCCTTCCAGCCGCCAGCCAGGACCTTCCTTCCCCAGCTGCTGGCCGCCGGTTGGGGCCTTCCTTCGTTCTGCACTGCCCCCTGGTGGTCAGCTCATGTCATAGCAAGCGATCGAACTCCTGGTCTCCCAGTTGAACTCCCGAGGGGACACTTTGCATATTAGTCTTTTATGTATAGAGATGGCCATACTCGTTTATGTATTTTCTATGGCTGCTTTCTTGTGACCCTGGCAGAGTTGTGTAGTTGGGACAATCACCATAAGGCCCACAAAGCCTCAAGTATTATCTGGTCATTACAGATAGTTGGCTGCCCCTGTTTTAATGCGTGTTAAGCATTGAGAGTCAGTCGTGGATTGAGTGGAGTTAGTGTTATTCAGCCCTTGTATAATTATTAACAATATTTTACAATTAGATATGGGGCAGAAAGGGACTTTAGAGGCCCAGTTTTTACCTGAGTATTTTTCTTGATATACCTGACCAAAAAGTCACTCAGCCTGTCCATATGCACCTTCAGTCATGTGGTACTCACAGTCCCACAAAGCAGCCTGTTCATATTTGGGTAGTTTTTACTGTTGGAAAATTTGACTTTATTTGTGATAGATAAGATAAGGATATATTTGTCCTCCTTAATGTCACCCCGAACTGGGAAAATCGTTATTTTTCTACATACACCTATACCTACGGTGACCCAGGTCATAATGATTAATTTCTCATAGCCATCTAAGAAATAATCAAATCTCACTGTTGTAACCCTGTCAACCTCCCTCCATCCCCAGCACACATATATACACATATGTCAGGGTCTCAAAGTATTTCAGGAGGTCTTTTTTCACATCTAAGGCAAGTCGTCTTGTTTTCTAAATAAAAGGCCTATTTTTTTTCTTCTTGGTTTAAGAATATTGAATTAGGCCCTAACTGGTTTGGCTCAATGGATAGAGCGTCGGCCTGCGGATTCAAGGGTCCCAGGTTCGATTCCGGTCAAGGGCATGTACCTTGGTTGCCGGCACATACCCAGTAGGGAGTGTGCAGGAGGCAGCTGATCGATGTTTCTCTCTCATCGATGTTTCTAACTCTCTATCCCTCTCCCTTCCTCTCTGTAAAAAGTCAATAAAATATATTTTTTTAAAAAAGAATATTGAATTAGGAACTGGACTAATGTGGAGTCTTTTATCTGTTGTTTTTAATACCATGGGAAGTTATTTCTCCATACCTGACTGTAGATCATCAGTAGGAGCACTTGCTACTTTGTCTGTTGTTCACATCTTTTCAGAATAGAAAGTAAAGCCATCCAAATGGTCTGTGATAGACACACCATAAGAGAAAGATTTGTCTCCACTCCTGACTCTTTACTTTTCTCTTTTGAAATGTTTCTGAGAGCTCTGCCCTGGGATGGCCTCCAAGATACACTGGGCATGTCCTTTTTCTTCTCAGCATTTATAACCAGTGGAAAACCTGTCTGCACCAGAGCCCAAAGCATTGAAAAGGTGGTGTGGGTGTTTACTGCTGTGAGCTCAGGAGTCTCTGGCTGTGTTTTGTGCTGACTTCCTTCTTCTGGGGTCAACCTCTTCCTGTGCTCCTCCAATTCCACTTCACAGTGTCTTCCTGGCTCTTTAGCACTGGAATGGAACAGAGTCCAAAGGACAGGGCTAATTGCCAAAATTGTTGTAGTATTTTGTTTATCCCCCTGGGGAACAAGACCCACCCCTTTCCATCAGATTGCCAAAGAAGTTAGTGATCCCACAGAGTTAAATACTTCTTCCTCCACTTTGATATATCTCCTGGGTTATCCTTAATGCTTCCCCTTCCTACTCCCCAGAGCTGGACAGACTTGTCAAGCACAGTTCACATTCCATACTTCCCTTTGTCCATCTTACTTTTGTTCCCACCCCTGTTCACTGAACTGAAATAACTGCCGGTGCTAAAACCTGCCCCCACTCCCCACCCCATGAATGCCTTCTCCTCAGTCAAGATGAATGGTTGTGGCTTGAATTAGTTCCAGTGGTCTCTGTGAGGATATCATTCTGTAGGTTTTGCCAGGTTCCCTAGATTACATCCACATTGGTTTCTTTCTTCCTTCTTTTTGGAGACTAGCTCTGGAAGGTAACTGACCTTGATTCTGGTCTTTGGCATCTTAAATCCATTCCTTTATCAGGTTGACACATAACTTCTGCATCTACTCTGTGCTCAGGGGTTGGTCTTAAAGGTATGAATTTATTTAGCCTGTTTTTGTGAAGATAGGCTGGCTTTTCAAATCAGGTCAGGCACATGCTTGGGGGGGCTCAGGTGTCTGTTGGTTTATTTCCTAAAAGAATATAAATAGGGTCTATGTTATTCTCTCTGTATTCAGTACCCTTAGGAGGTCCTGCCCTGGCATGTGCTGAGAGAGGAGCATTGCAGAAACATTCTAGACTTGTTTTGCCTGAGTAGCTGGCTGAGAGCTTTCTGTCCATGGTGGGCCTTTGTCCTGTCCCATGCCATTTCCTCCTCTTTCATGAAATGACCCCATCTTCAGCTGTGTCTTTCCTCCTCTAGCTTCAAGGTAAGATTACCCTGTTGGACTTCTGGCTGACTGAAGGTAAAGGTAGGGTAGGACACTTTGAGTTAGAGCTGGCCTGGTTTAGCTTGCTTTGAAGTACCAGCCACCCACGGGAGGGGACAGGGTTCTTTCTTGGGAAAGATGGTGTCTCCCTCCTAACTCCCAACTTCTCTTCGGACAGGCTGGACATCAACACTAACACCTATACATCCCAGGACCTCAAGAGTGCACTGGCAAAATTCAAGGAAGGGGCAGAGATGGAGAGTTCAAAGGAAGACAAGGTATGTGACATTCTCCAGGGAGTTAGTATAAGTCTGCAGGATGGCCTTGAAGGGAATCACTTTTAGCCTTTTGCAGTAATACATGGGATAATAATAACAATAATATTATAAAATAATTTAAACAGAAGTTAATGCCAATATAACCCTTTATAGACTACTGAAAAAATGCTGGGGGCATTTCTGTTAGGTTAGGATCTAGGATCCAACTTCCAGTTACATGTTCGGGAAAATTGAGGTACAAAGCAGAGATAGCCATACTCTCCATTATCACAGACATGAGTGAAAAGAGTAGAAATTAAAATTCAGATCTCACTTGCACTTGGATTACTACAAGTTTAAAGGACAGAGGTGTTGGGCCAGGAAGGAAGAAGCCTCGGCCCTTGTCCTTATCCTTTGAACACATAGCAAATATATTTCCTTTTCCAGGCCTTAAGGTTTCTTAAATACTGTACAACAAGGGCTTGGATAAGAGGATGGCTGAGGTGTCCACCAGGTCTCAACTCTAAACTCTACAAGCTAAGGGAATGAGAAGGAACAAGAGGCAGAATTGCAGCTCCTTGGCTAGGCCCCTAATATCTGGGAGGGCTTGTAGGTACAGACCTATACCAGAAAGAAATTTTACTCTTAGATGGATCTCATGAGCTCATGTAACAGCCAGAAAATGTCACAGATTATTTTTTACATTTCCAGTTGAGTCCTGTCTTTGAAAGAATCTCCTTAGATGACTGCCTTGGAGACCTTTTTAAGTTTTCCCTCCCTCTTCTTCTCTTTTGCTTTGTCTACCTCTTTGCTTTGCCTGCTCTCACCTCAGAATCCTGGCAGTATTTTAGAGGGGCAGCATAGGGTTCTTGACAGCTTGTATGTTAGTGGAGAAAGCCTTAGGTCCCTCATATCCTTTAGAGCTAAGTATTTCTGAGACAAATGAGCCTTTTTTTTTAAAAATGTGGGGGAGGACCTAATTAGGATGTATTAGTATGTAGGCCATGTCTCCATGTCTTCACTTATCTTACCAGTAACATCTCCCAGCTTAGAGAGTGTATATGTGACGAAGTGATTATCAGGATAGCAGTAGCAGCAGCAATGGCTGAAGGAAGATGATGCGTAAATATCCATCCTACCACAGGTGTATTAACTGAAGGGGAGAGAAAAAGCAAATCCTCTACCTGGTGAAGGTAAGGCCAACAGAGGAGAGCAGTGCATGCCTAGATACGTGGAACAGAGAGATTAGTGTTCCTGTGGCCAGGGTTTGGGATTATTCCGACTTATCCATGTGGGGCTAATGGGAACATAAAAGCCATTGTTCCTGTGGCCAGGGTTTGGGATTATTCCGACTTATTATCCATGTGGGGCTAATGGGAACATAAAAGCCAGCCTTTGTTCATGTCTTCTGCATTGATGGAAGAACCACTGTACCTCTGTCTCTTCTCTTTGTTCTCTTTAATGATATTCTTCCTCCATAAATAAGTTAGTATAGAAAAGTATGAATATTATGAAAATATTTTTAAATGCGAAAGCAAGAGATTACATTTTCAGGGTTTTTTGTTTGTTTGCAATTAAAAATAACCCTCTCTTTTTGTAAGGAGAGATCCCAATACCAGTACCCAAATGCACGATCCCAATCCTGTATTTCTGATTTGAGTCAATTGCTACTTCTGAAATAGGGCTGCCACCACACTCTTTCTTTACGTCTGTGGAGCTCAGGTTGTTAGCTCCTTCATTGAGGTGCTGAGTCCTGGTGTATTTTAATTGGAGCCTGTTTGGACTGATTCTGCTCACTGCCAGTGTACTGGGAGTGGCAAATAAATTGACTTTAAGTAGATTGGAGAGTTTCTTACATGTCCTAAACTTCTGACTGCAGATGCCATCATACTTTTTGTTTATCAGTATTTACTTGGCTTGGGTTGGTGAACACACAATACAATCCTATATAATAAAAGCCTAGGGACCCTACCCATGTATGACTTTCATGCATCGGGCCTCTAGTCTATATATATAGCCCTAATAAGCAAATAGCCCGAACGGCTGAACAACTGAACAACCAGTCACTACGATGTGCGCTGACCACCAGGGGACACACGTGGAACGTGGCAGGCGTCGGCAGCAGGCAGCAGAGTGCAGAACATGGTGGGCTTTGGCTGTGGCGGGATGGTGGAGCAGGTGAGCAGGGGTGCCAGACCAAGGCGGGGTGCTGGTTGCTGTCATCGGGGCAAGCCTCTGGTAGTTACTGAAAATTCTTTGCTCTCGCATACCACAATCCCGCCAGGTGCTCGCACCTACTGCCAGTGCCGCCCCGCTCACACCTGCTGCCGGTGCCAGACCTGCTCGCACCTGCTGCTGGCGCCGGAGCCACTGCTTGCACTCACTGCCAGCGCCTAGTGCCGGCCCGATCGCTTAGTGCCATCAGTGGGTGCGAGCGGTGGCTGCCAGCCCCAATCACCCCTGAGGGCTTCTCCACCTCCCCCTACTCCTGAGGAGCTGGGAGCCACCTCTCACACCCGCTGCTGGCGTTGGCCCCGCTCGCACCTGCTGCCAGCGCTAAAGCCGCCACTTGCACTTGCTGCTGGTGCCGGCCCCACTCCCACCCGCAGCCCGTGCCAGAGCCGCCGCTTGCACCTGCTGCCAGTCCTGATTGCTTGGTGCCATCAGTGGGTGCAAGTGGCAGCTGCCGGCCCCGATCGCCCCTGAGAGCTTCTCCACCTCCCCCTGATCCTTAGGGGCAATCGGGTCAGCAGCTGACGCTTGCACCCGCTGACGGCACCAGCCCTGCTTGCACCCGCTGCTGGCGCTGGCCCCAGTTGCTCCACGCTGTCAGCAGGTACAAGCAGGGCTGGCGCTGTCAGTGCCTGGGAGTGCATGGGAGTGGTGGCAGCGGGAACGGGGCTGCCAGCAGACTGGACCGGGGGGCATGCAGGATGGGCTGGGTGGGGCGTGGAGGATGGGCCGAGACTCACCCCTGTGCCCACCGCAGCCTTGCAGCCCACAGTTCCTTTCAAGGTGCACGAATTTGTGCACTGGGCCCCTAGTATATAGATAAAGTATTATAGAATTGTATCCCTGAAAGTTATATAATTGTATTAACCAATGTCAACCCAATAAATTCAATAAAAAACATTTAAACCCAGGTTGTGTGGTGGTTTGCAAATACAGGATTGTGCTTTTGCTATTTTTAAAAACAGTACTGTCAGATATTGTGCCATATCCTGTCAGTTGAGAGAATGTTTTTTGAGCTTTATTTTTTTTTGGAGGGAAGGGTATCAATTCTGTTGTGTCATTGGTACTTGAGTAGATTTAAGTGAATCAGTCCTTCTCAGAGTCACTTGCTTCATGAAAAAGCTCTGTTTTGCCCAACAGATTTGGGCTGTTGTTGTTGAAACTGATCCCTTTATTCCTCTATTACCATACAAATTTCTTGATGCTTTATGTTTTATCATGTCAGATGTTGTTCACCTGTATACTATAAATTGCTGCATTTTAAAATATGGCCTTAAACTTTTGATTCTGGGCAAGATGAAGAAGACTCATTTCTCTTTATTCTTCCTACTAAAGGACAACTAAAAACCCTGGACATAATACTAAAAGCAAATATAAGAACACTCTAAAAGGTTGGAAGAAGGAGGCAGACTGGCTAGGGACGTAGGCACTTGATGAATGACCTGGCAGTGAGTTCCGTGGGCTTTCATGTTTCCCTTTATATATCCCAGAGTGGGCACTAGAGAAGCCTACATCTCGGAAATGCCAACAGGTACGTAGAAAATAGCCCTAATAAAAGCCTGTTCTTTCGAGAGAAAGAACCAGGCAGAGGGCAGCCTAGTAGGACAAAAAACTTTTGGACAATACCTGTCCCACTTTAGCCAAAGAACATGGAAATCTTCCCATCTTAACCCTCAGTGCCAGTGGAAATTGAATGGGGAACGTGGATTTCAATCTTCCACGTGGTGGTAACAAACTGCACTCTCATTCCTCCACCAGAGTGGTGTCAGCAAAACTCGAATGGGGAGCCTGAACTTGCACTCCTCCTGTTGGCAGTGAGATGGTGTGAGGCTGTAATCTGTTACCACCAACAAGGTGGTGTCAGTGAGAGTTGAGCAGAGAGTTGCGGCAGAATTTTCTACCTTCTGCCCAGTGTTAAGAGACTATTCTTTGCTTCCTTCACTGGTGTGCTACCAGTAGAGTTCAGTGTTTTTCATCCTCCACATGGGGTAGTGTGACCTGCTGTTAGTGTGGCATCAGCAGAGGCCAAGAAGAGAACCTGGAAGTTGTCCCCTGTCTGGCAGCACCAAGGAAGTTTTGCACTTCTCCTAGCTGAGGTAATGCCAGTGGAGGGTGAGGGTGAATGGAGAGTCTGTACTTTCACCCTTTACCTGGTGGCAGTGCGGCAGTGTGATGCAGTATTGTGCTCCCCACTCTGAGGCAATGTCAGTGGGAGTAACTGAGGAGGCCAACTTTTCACCCCTAGACCAGCAGCAATGAGGCAATGCTTCAATCCCCCATAAGGGTGCTGTCAGTAGAGGCTGAGGAAGGAATTCTGCTCCCTGTGTCCAGTGCCCAGTGGTGGCCGATGATGTTTTTTTTTTTTTCCTCCTAACTAGAGAGTGTGGTAGGATTGTGGAGAGACGGGAGCTAGAGAAAGGGATTTTGCAAATGAAGTCCTGGTCATGCTTTCCATGAGAAACTGACCAGAGTTAACACAGCAAAAGATTTAAGAACTGAACTGTAGTTTGGAATACTGTCCAGGTGTTTAGATTAGCTTCTGGTTAGCACACAAAAGAAGTAGACCAGAATAACACTGCAAAAGCTCTGAAAACTTAATTGTTTTGTAGTCACAGCTATACATGAAGGCCAGAACCAGCATATTAAACCTAAACAATGTGACTGCCTACTGAAAAGGAAGATTCAGGGTCTTAAGACCAGAGTGTCCAGGATACAATAAAAAAAAATCATTCATCATACCAATAATCAGGAAAATCAAAACATATTTTAGGAAAGACAACAGAGATACCAGCAGTGAGATGACTCAGAAGTTGGAATTATCTAACAAGGATTTTAAAGCAGCTATCATAAAAAAAAAAAGCAATATGAACACTCTTGAAACAAATGACAACCTCAGCAAATAAATAGAAGATATAAAAAAAATTAAATGGAATTTTAGAACTGAAAAATACAGCAATTTTTAAAAAATTAATGGGTAGGCTTAATACAAAATAGAGATGAGAGAGAAAAACATCAGTGAACCTGAAGACAGATAAAAATTTCTTAATCTAAAGAAGAAAAAAATAGATTGGAAAAATGAACAGAGATTTTAGGAACCTATAGGACTACAGGCATACCTGTTTTTATTGAGCTTTGAAGATACTGTGTTTTCATCAACATTGATGCAAGACCCTCCACTAATAAAAAGATTACAACTAGCTGAAGGCTCAGATGATGTTTAGCATTTTCAGCAGTAAAATATTTTTTTACATTAAGGTTTGTACATCGTTTCTTTTCAGATATAATGCTATTGCACACTTAATAGGCTACAGTATGATATAAACATAACTTTTATATGCATTGGGAAGCCGAAAAATTTGTGTGACTCACTTTATTGTGATATTTGCTTTATTGTATGATCTGAAACTGAATCTGCAATATCTCCTTGGTATGCCTGTGTAACAAAAAGATCTAACATTTGTGTCCCTGGAGTTTCAGAAGGAAAGAAAGAAGAATGTAGGACTAAAAAAATAATCAAAGAAATGAAGATGGAAAAATTCCCAGAGATGATGAAATGCATAAACCCATGGATTCATGAAACTGAATAATATAATAGCCAAAACCCTGGAATAACTCAAATTTTCTTCAATAGGTGAATGGTTATAAACAAACAAATATCTATACAGTGGAATACTACTCAGCATTAAAAAGAAATGAACCATTGATATATGCAGTAACGTGGATATATCTCAAATTCATTATGTTCACTAAAAAAGCACCGATCTCAAAAGAATATAGGCTTTGTAATTCCATATATATAACATTCTCCAAATGTCAGAATTAGAGAGATGGAGAACAAATCAATGGTTGCCAGAGCATAAGGACAAAAGGGAGTGGATGGGAGGATGAGGTACACCTATACAGGAGTACAATGGCCCTGGTTGGTTTGGCTCAGTGGATAGAGCCTTGGCCCACAGACTGAAGGGTCCGGGGTTTGATTCTGGTCAGGGGCATGTACTTCAGTTACAGGCTTGGGTTGCAGGCTCGATTCCCAGCCTCTGGCGGGAGCGTGTGGGAGGCAACCAATTGATGTGTCCTTCTCACATCAACATTTCTCTCTATCTCCCTCTCCCTTCCATTTACTCTAAAAAAATCAATGGAAAAATATCCTCCCATGAGGATTAAATAAAAATAAAGGGACACAATGGAGGTAGAGATGGACAGTTCTGTAGCTTCATTGTTCTGGTGGTCACATGAATCTATATATTGAACAAAATGGTTTAAAATAATATAGACACACACATGCAAATGTGTACATATAAAAGCTGGTGAAATCTGAATAAGACTTGTAGTCTTATTAACAGTATTGTACCTAAGTCATTTTCTTGGTTTGGATGTTGTGCTATTGTAATGTATGGTGTTACCATTGGGGGAAGCTGAAAGAAGGATACATGGCACTCTCTGTACTATCTTTGTAATTTACTGTGAGTATTTAATTACTGCAAAATAAACAGCTTTTTTTCCTTAAAAAAAAGGGGGGGGCCTTTCTGAGGTCCAGTTACACATCATTTTTGTGAGGCAGAGGTCACTAGTTTCTCATTCTTCTCGCTTGCTTGTCATCCTACAGTTCGTTGCCTGGCAGAGTTCTCTAGCAGGGTGTAGGGAGAGCATCTTCTTGCTATAAGCAGAATATGGCATCCTATAGATGTGATTACTCTGCTAGGAGCTTGGTCTTTTAAAAGAGAGGCTGATTCATTCCTTTGGTTGGTGTTTCTATGGCGTGCTTATAACTGGAGAAAAACCCAAAGGTAATAAATAGATGAGCAATTTGGAACTGACAGCTGCTCATCATCCTGCTTTTTATAAATATTCGTGCCTTTTAATTTTTCTCAAAAGATAGAGACACAAACCACTGTGACATTTCAGACTCTTTATAAGCACTATCCTCTGAAACTGGGAAGAAAACAAGGAGTGTCACAGGTATAAAATATCTAATTAAAATCTTTTATTCACCTCCAACATCACTTCATTTTTAAAACCTTTGTATGAATGTGGGGTAAGGAGGGATTGAGAGAAAATTGTTTGAGATTTGAGTATAGTACATATAGTAATTTAGCCACTTGAAACAGTTGAACAAATTGTACACCTGTAGTTAGATTGACAGTAATGACGGTGATTTAACTTTCATCAGCAAATTGCTCCCACTCTGACATCTCTTTACCTACAGTTTTCTACATCTGGGTTTCCCTATAATGTTGCTGGATTGAGCAGGACAAAGCCAAGATATTCTATGATCGTAGAATATAGAGAACCAAGGTGTAGATTATTCCACCTTAGACCTCAGCCTTTCCCTGTAATGTTAAGGATTGAAAGTGAGCTTGCATTGCTTCCCCTGACCTCAGTGATTACAACAACAAGACTTTTAAATTTTCCTGAACATTGGAAGTCAAATTGGGATAAGAGAACCTTGGAAAACCTTGAGTGTGTTTTTGGGGGCAAAGGGCTATATGAGTAGACTCTGAAAGCATCTTAGAAGATATCAGGATTTCTAATAGCAGACATGAACAAAAATTTTGAGTGTTGGAGAAGCAGTTCTTTGAGGAGGAGAATCCATGGTAGACCACAGGAGTCTGGGAAAGATATCTCCAATTGATTTAATTAATCATCTCTTTGCTTCCTAGGCAAGGCAGGCTGAGGTTAAACGTCTCTTCCGCCCCATTGAGGAGCTAAAAAGGGACTTTGCGGAGATGAATGTTGTCATTGAGACTGACATGCAGATCATGGTACGGCTAATCAACAAATTCAATAGTTCCAGCTCCAGCCTGGAAGAGAAGATTGCTGCACTCTTTGATCTTGAATATTATGTCCATCAGGTATTGTATTTCATTGTCCATAAGTCTGATTTTTAACCGACAGCTTCCCCCCCAACCCCCCATCCTAAGCTCTTGGAAAATACATCAGCATCTATACTTCTCTCCCAGCATGTACTGTATTTTTAATCTAGGTCAATATCTATTGTTGTAAGATACATTCTTTTTTTCTTTTTTAATCCTCACCCAAGGATATGTTTTTATTGATTTTAGAGAGGAAGGGAGAGAGAAAATGAAGGAAACATCAATGTGAGAAAGAAACATCAATTGGTTTTCTTCCATACCTGTCCTAACTGGGGATAGAACCCGTAAATTATGAGCCCTGACCAGAAATTGTACTTGGTGCATGGGACAACACTCCCAACCAGTGAGCCACATGGCCAGGTCAAGATGCATTCTTAGAGGCCAGAGCCAACCTCTTTTTCATTTGGAGGATTACCTCCTTTATTTTTCAACACTGAGGATACAGGAGAAGTAAAGTAGATGTGGTCCCTGTTCCATGTAGATTACAATTTTGTAAGAAGGAATCTATATATATAAAAGCCTAAGCGACCGGTATGACCAGTTCACAAAATGACCGGTCAACAGGTCGCTATGATGCGCACTGACCACCAGGGGGCAGACACTCAATGCAGGAGCTGCCCCCTGGTGGTCAGTGCACTCCCACAGCCAACCTCCTGCAGCCGGCCAACCTCCCGTAGTCCTTTCCCCCAGCCGGATGGCCCCGATCAGGACTGGCCGAGATGCCCTGATTGGCCCCCATTGCTGGCCAGGCTGAGGGACCCCACCTGTGCACAAATTAGTGCACCGGGCCTCTAGTAATTAAATAAATAATTAAACAGTGATCAAATTAACAACTTGATGAGAGAATTTAAAATTGTGTTGAGGACTCCAGAGGGTAATGCAGGAGTATATGACAGGGAAATTTAGCCTAGTTGGGGGCATTGGGAAGGCTTCCCTGAGTATGTGACATTTAAGCTGAGCAATAAAGGATGAATAGGAGTTGGCTAGGCAAAGAGCGGAGATTAAAGCAGGGGATGGCAAACTATGGCCCAAATCTGCCCCACTGCCAACTTAGATAAATAAAGTTTTCTTGGGACACAGCCACACCTATTTGTTTATGTATTGTTTTATTGTTTTGGGCTGTATCTAAGCTACAGTGGCAGAGTTGAGTAGTTGTGACAGAAACCATATGGCTCAGAGAGTCAACAATATTTATTATCAGGCCCTTTAGAAAAAGTTTGCCAACCCTCGGATTAGGCCATTCCAGGCAGAGGAAACATCATGTGCAAAGATTCTGAGTTAGAGAAGAGCTTGGTGAAATTGAGGACCTGGAAAAGATGAGAGCATAGTGACCAGGGGATGGGGTAGCAGAGATAAAGTGGAAAGGTTAGGGAGTCAGAGCACTGGCGTTGGCAATGCCATGCTCTTTATGATTTTATCCTTGATCCTAAGAACCACTGGAGAGTTTGAAGCAGGGAAATGACTGATCAGACTTGTGTCATAATAGTTTTAACATTTATGGAGCATTATCATATAATTGGCTCATATTCAAGTGTTTTGTACACATTAATGTATTGGCTTCTACAGCTGCCTTATGAGTAGGCACTGCACTGATATTAACCCCATTTTATAACTGAGGCAAATGAGGTCACACTTGTAATTTCCCAAGGTCACCCAGTTAGTGGTAGAGCTTGGATTTGCAACAAAGCCTTACTGACCCCAAACTCTGTGCGCTTAACCTTTTGGCCACTCTGCCTCTTACAGGATACTGAGACCATTTGAATAAAGCCTGAAAGGGAGTGAGTCTCAGGAAAAGGAACCAAGAGAAGCCATTTATTTATTCAATAAATTAATTTATTCGGTGTCTGTCAAGTCCCAGACAATGTTCCAGGCACTTAGGATATATCTCTTACCTTCTAGCTGAAACAGATAGACAATAAACATAACTAATAAGTAAATTATATATAATATGTTTAAAGGTGATAAATACTATGAAAAAATAAAAAGAGTGGGGAAGGGAAGGAGCCTCTTGGGCAAGAGAAACAGGAAATACCCTTAGCCCTAAAGTGGGAGCATGTCTAATATATTTGAGGAACCACAAGGAAGTCAGTGTGGCTGGAGCTGAGAGAAGAGGGAGAGAGGTAGATGAAACTCAGAGAGGTGATGGGAGGAAGATCATGGAGCTCCTTGTAGGTCATGGAAAAGAATGAAATTGGACGTTATTAAAGGATGACATGCTCTGACTTATTTTTAAAGGATCCCTCTGGCTGCTCTATTAAGAATTAGACAAGAGGCAGGGGTGGGGTGGTCATGGGTAGAAGCAGGGAAACCAGATAGGAGGCTGTTGCAGTAATCCAGCCTAGGGGTAATGCTGCCCCAGGAAAGCGGTGTAATCATAATCAAAGGCTTTTTGAGATCCTCACCAAGACATAGATCTTCATCATCCTCCCACACACGACAGCATTCTTGTTCTCTATAAACTAGGCTAAAAACATTCTCTCTTTAGGATTTGTCAGCCTTTGTGGTGAGAGAGGATAAGTGTGTACTGTATCTGCAGGAATTATGGGACGGCCACTTCATCTTCTTTCTCTGCTCATAACTCTTTTTCAGTCTGCAAATAGCAGGGCTGTGATCTCCTTAGAGGAAAAAAAAAAAAAAAAGGACCTGGTTCTCTTTTCTTTTTCCAGTCTTTCTCTTCAGGGTGAAAAAACAAACATTCTAATAGCATTTCTATTATAGATATTTAAAGGACTGAGGATCCTAGGGGTTATTGGCTAACTCAGTCCTGCTTTGATGTTGACAGCTTTTATTTTTTCTCATCTTAACGTACTTGGATAGATCTTCAGTTACCAGGTTTCTGTAAGCTCTTCCTTTAGTTGCAGCATAAAAAGCCAAAATGACTAGAAAGCTTAGCAGAGGGGAGTGAGTACACAAAAGGGCTCTGACAGATTTCTGTTTTCCCAAAAGCCAGGTGATATCCTATTCTGCTTTCATAGGGCACTAGTTAAACAGTTGGACATTGTCCACCTCAGCCTGAGGTTAGCCTGGTAATCAACCAGTCCCCTGTTAGAGGCCAAACTTGCCCTGTTGACAGAAGAGTCATAAATGTTTTGGGTCATTAGCCTTTTAATTGGAAATATAAGGTCCTTGGCTTGGGATGGTATGTCAGGTTTCCATGCAACAGTGTTAAGTTGTGATTAAAGAAGACTTAGCCTCGAGTTCCAGTTGCAGTGGGGAATTGGGGTGATAGAGCACTAGCTTTGAGGAAGATAGGATGTTTCTTGCCAGGAACTTCACCAGTCTACTCCTATTCTAGATTCACTGATTGGTGGTTTTGAGAGCCATGGGCTTCAAGGACCCAAAATGGATCTGCCCAAGTATTCCTCATAGCTGTGATTGAATTATTAAGCAGGATTTGTGAAAAGCAAAACCATGGGTGTGGAAAACAGTTTGTGAGTTATTTATGAGGAGTAGCTTCTGTCTCCCCATCCACCCTGGGGCAGTGTGTTTACCTTCTCTCACACCATGACTCCTCAATTATTTACCACCATTTCTTCCTTTCTTGGTTTCCTTTTCTCTCATTGTCTTATCAGTGTTGTGGTTCTCTTTTTTCCTCCTGAGTGTTGACATAGTTCTCTTCTACCCCCTTCTTTAGCACTCCCTTCTTCTACCTTGACTTCCTTTCCACCTGTCCCACCCTATTCTGAAGGTATCCTTGGAAAAGTTCTGCCCCAGACCCAGATTTTGGAGCTTGATCTTCTGGGCATGCAGTGGGCAGAATGACTCCTTTTTTTTCTCATCTCTAGTGAAATAACAAATGAGAAAACATCTTGAGAAAACTGAAATGCTTATATAAATGTCAGCATTTATAATACCCTGAAATATCTTTGTAGTAATAAAGATAATCTAGTACAGAACCTTTGTGACTCTGGGCTCTGTTATTTTGGGGCTTTCAGCGTGGCAGCTGTTTTTGTAGGAACTCATGTAAGCTTTGATATGTAGCCATTCCTAGGCACGGAGTGACAGGCCTCTGAGCCATGGTTTTGTATGCAAAAGACCTGGAGGAAGGAGGATCAGAGGAGAGGTGATGAATTCTTGGATTTTAAAAACAGAGTATGTAAGGAAGGCTCAGTAAGTATTATTTATGGCAGAAAAATCCCAGCCCTGTTTTGGGGCCTTTATGGCAGTGCCAACTCCATACTTACTTCATGTCCCTGGTTAGGCTATTTCTTCAGGTCTGTGATACCAGGGACCCATCCATTTTGTTGGCACAGATACTCCAGATTGCCCCACCCCCTTTTTTTAAAAACATATTTTATTGATTTTTTACAGAGAGGAAGGGAGAGAGATAGAGAGTTAGAAACATCGATCAGCTGCCTCCTGCACATCTCCTACTGGGGATGTGGCAACCCAGGAGGTACATGCCCTTGACCGGAATCGAACCTGGGACCTTTCAGTCCGCAGGCCAACGCTCTA
>NW_005370597.1:1463267-1471960 GCF_000412655.1 Myotis brandtii | reverse complement strand
AAGGGAGAGGGATAGAGAGCCAGAAACATCGATGAGAGAGAAACATCGATCAGCTGCCTCCTGCACGCCCCCCACTGGGGATGCGCCCGCAACCAAGGCACATGCCCCTGACCGGAATCGAACCTGGGACCCCTCAGTCCGCAGGCCGATGCTCTATCTACTGAGCCAAACCGGTTCGGGTCGGCGCCCCCCCCCTTTTTTTTTAACTTACAGTGGAGTTTATTGCAGTAACATATTTTTCTGACCAAATGCATTCACTGGTTTAATGTTTGTTTATTGAGCACCTAACTATATGCTTAGTGCTATTCTAGTCACTAGACCAGTGATGGCGAACTTTTTGAGCTCGGCGTGTCAGCATTTTGAAAAACCCTAACTTGACTCTGGTGCCGTGTCACATATAGAAATTTTTTTGATATTTACAACCATAGTAAAACAAAGACTTATATTTTTGTTATCTATTTTATATATTTTAATGCCATTTAACAAAGAAAAATCAACCAAAAAAATGAGTTCGCGTGTCACCTCTGACACGCATGTCATAGGTTCGCCATCACTGCACTAGACCTACAATATTGGGCAGATAAAAACCTCTGCTCTTGTGGAGTTTATATGAATGTATAAGAATGATCTTCTAAGTGGTAAAAACAGGCTAGGCCCACCCCAAAGCGAGCAGAATACAGTTCTTTAAACTTGATTTCTCTGTTAGAGCCCTCTTCCAGTTTGAAGGACACAGGTAGGAAAGGGCTCTGTGGCATCTGGAGGAAAAAGGTGGGTAGCAGTCACATTGTTGTTGGGCTCTACCCTCCTGGGATTTCCTGATGATTTGTAGAGTGGGATCAGCATGTGGGCAAGAGGCAGCTTTTGTAGCAACAAAGATATTTTCAAGGGATACTTGAAGCTACTCCATGAAGAAACTGGCATCCAGTCACCCTTCTGAGAAAGCTCTTCTTGTTCCAGGATTTTTTATTTGTATTTATTTCAGAGAGGAAGGGAGAGGAAGAGAGATAGAAATATCAGTGATGAGAGAGAATCATTGATTGGCTGTCTCCTGCATGCCCCCTACTGGGGATTTAGCCCACAGCCCGAGCATGCACCCTTGACTGGAATCGAACCCAGAACCTTTCAGTCCTTAGGCCGATGCTCTGTCCACTGAGCTAAACCCAGCGAGGGCTTGTTTCGGGATTCTAATGAAGCTTGGGAAATGAGATATCCCCTCTTTCATAGAATAAAAGATAGAGTGTCTGGACTTGAGGCTTTGGAACTTAAATGATAGCCTACCCGGTGCTAAACGATAGAACTTTATGTAATAATGGAAATGTTATGCACTGTCCAATAAAGAGCACTAGCCGGTATTGCAGGCCTAGACTAAAGGCTTTGAGGGTGAGGCTTTTGTGCAGATTTTATCATGATTGTCCAGATTCAGTCAACCTTGGCTGTATGAAGTGAGGAAGAGGGAAGAGAAGGGTATTATTCTTTCTTCTTCCTATTACTCTGCCAAATCCCCCTCCCCCTGCAATGGAGCTCCTTTTATAGTCCCTGACTTCTAATTAAAATAAGCTTTTTAAAAAAATGTCTGTTGCCTCCACTGCCCCCCTTGGGGGTTAGACATCAGTAGGAAGCATGGCACCATTTAGTAGTGTTGATGATGTTGGATCTTTGTGTTAATAGCTTGTACGTTAGGAGTAAGCTTTATGATTCGTTACAGTATTAGAATTTTCCAGGACATGTTTGGCCTAAGCAATGAATAGGTGCCATTTCCACCAGTTCCCATACAGGTGCTCATAAATCATGTTAGTTTAATTAGTAGTTCTCAAATTTAAGATTATTTAAAAATTTAGTTTGTTTTTATAAACTCTTTCCTTGTTAGTTAGAAAGGCAACCATTGCTTTTTACTTGACTTTTTAGTTTGTTTTTGAATAGTCACTAAAAGAAAGGCTATAGAAGAGCTCTTCTTTCCTTGATTACGATACTGTACTAAGCAGTGCCCTTGTTGCAGATGGATAATGCACAGGACCTGCTTTCCTTCGGTGGCCTTCAAGTGGTGATCAATGGGCTGAATAGCACAGAGCCCCTGGTGAAGGAGTATGCTGCATTTGTGCTGGGAGCTGCCTTTTCCAGGTGAGCAACGATACAGGAGGGTGGGGGCAAGGGGGAGAGATCAACCAAAGGACTTGTATGAATGCATATAAGCATACTCAATGGACACAGACACCAGGGCGGTGAGGGCATGAGGGGGGGGGGCAATGGGGAGGTAAGAACACATATGTAATACCTTAATCAATAAAGAAAAATAAAGGGTGGGGGGAAAGAATGGACTTCTCGTCAGCCAGGATTGTTTGGGCCCTTCAGGTGAATTCTAGCTTTACTCTTAGATGGAATGGCCCGGAAAAAGGTACACTTAAACTTATGTATATCCCTATTTCTATTTCACTCTAAACTCAAACTAGAGTAAGAGGAGTTTGATTCTGCTCTTATTCCAAGTAGGTAAGAATTTTCACCCAGGATGTCACCATTCATGATTCTCTGTTCCCCCTCATCTTATATATATGGATATTTAATGACATATTTTAGATCACATTCTCTGTTTTACTCAAAGCTAATAAAAAGTTATATCAATCATAGAGGAAGGGAGATGTACTCCCAAGAGTTGATCCTTTTGGAAGTGAAGCTACTTACATACATCTGGTAATGAATAAGTTATGAACCTGACCAAGGAGGGTCTTTTGGGGAGAAAGTGTCTTCTTCCTAGTTGTCTGGAACCAGTCAACATGCAATCAGGTTATCGGACCCTCTGAGTTGGGAGTTGTTTAAATTTTAATTAGTCTAGCTCGTGCTAGAAGACTGATCTCTCCAAAGAGTTGATGCATTAAGGTATGTGGGCACCACTTTGTTATACTCACGCTAAAAATGTCAAGATGTCTTTAAGCTATAGTTGGTCTATTGGACCTATAGTTGCTTCCAGTTTTGAAAATCTCCTAAGTCCATTTGTTTCTCTAAAACAGAAACAAATATTCTGATTCTTGCAATAAGGGAATGGGTTGTCTTGCTTGGATGCAGGGATTGTGATGTTGTAGGAAATAGGCTATTCTGAACGTCTTTACCATTGGAGACTTCGTTTTGAAAAGACTTCCTTTGCCTTTCATCCATACCTATCTTTATTTAATTAGAATCTGTCTGATGTCCTCTCATTCTGAAAAGCTTCAGCATCTTTTCTTAGTAAATTAGGGGCAAAGCAGGGAAGACCAGAAAAATTGTTCCATGAGGAGAGACTGAGAGCACTGCAGGCCTTTGTTTCTCTCATCACTAACCTGCCTTGATCTTGAAGCCCTGCTTGTTCTGTGGTTGAGTTTTTGGCAGTCAAGGCTGTGGCTTCCAAGGGACTCCATTTCCCTTGGTCTCCCAGGATGCTTGTGCATCCACTGAAAAAGTGGAGAATCTAAGTTTGTCATTGATAGCTGTGATTTCAGCCCTGGAGAGGTCCCAGGTCTTATCCTCATAAGGCTTTAGAAGCTTGAGAACTTACTGAGGCTCACTTTTTGTTTCTTAAGCCATAAAAGAACTAAATCAAACATTATTAACATCTTTTCCCAGACCCTTTTTGGAAATCTTTTTCCTAATCCCAAGTATTTCTTTCCATTTTCAATATAAACAAATGATCCTACTTGTTCCTTGCCATTGCTTCTGGAAACACTTTTCTTGGGGGAAACTGTGTAGTATTTTGATGTCACGTCTTAACTAAAGGAGACTAAGTGACCTGAGAAGTATGTATTGGGCCTGCTTAGCAGGCCATAACCTTCCTGGGGGCTGTGCCAATATGTGGTATTATTAAGACTTTTCTGTGAATGTGTGAGGGTAAGACTGTATTAACATTTATGCAGTATCACTAAAATTTAAATAGAGATAAATATAAAATATTGCAGTTTATTGTTTTGGTGACAAGCATACAGCTATATTCAAAACATTCTAGCTGGGCTTTTGATGGCTCACTGGAGGGCCGTTGCAATGACAACATGGTATGGTGCCAGAGCTTTTGGAAGCCAGCAGCAGGCTGGAAATGTCAATGTTTTATGAAAGGTAAGAATATTTCTATGCAGATAGACAGGTTTCAGTGCTCTAGTCTGATATTCATTATTTCCTTTTAATGTCCTAAGTATTGGTTCTGCAGCTTCTTCCCTGTCCCCAGCCTATAGGTGCACACAACACTACACTATACCAAACACACACAATGATTGGATGAGCTTGCTCTTTGTCAAGAGGCTATTCAAGGGGTGGTGAGCACATTGGAATCATGGAGTCCCAGGGTTTGGGACTGTTATTTAGAAGTCATTCCTTCTAGTTTTCTGCTGATGGGCAAGAATACTGCTCAGTCATTCCAAACATTTGAGCAATTGGGAGGACTAGGCACATCACTTTACCTAGAGTTAGCATATCTAGTTCAAGTCCAGTTTCTACATTTTCTGGATGTTTGCCTATTGGCAAGTAATTTCACCTTTCTAATCCTTACCATTTGCATTTATTAACTAGGAAAAAAATAGGTGTCCTCTGCATTTCATAAGGTTAAGTGGATATGATATAACATATACAGTAAGTCCTGTGAAGATGCTTATAAAGCACCTGTCAGTGATAAGGGATATATAACATCATCATGCTCATCATATGTCCTTTTTATTTTGAGTTTTCACTATGAGGCAATTATTTCTTTTGTTTTTACAGTACAAACCTTTACTTCCTTATTTTCTCTTCTATTAAGGTGCTTAAGTTCTACCCTTAGCATAACTCTTGGTGCTAATCTTACTGTTTCATGAGGGTAAGCAAATAATCTTGCTGCTTTATTTGCCTACCTGTCTTAATTGTTTAATAAGGCCTCCACACACATCTATGGATGAAGAAATCTCTTCCTTGTGTTAAATATGAAGCGGTTATTCCAAGATCAAAAAGAAAGAATTAACATAAATGTAGTTGATGTGATACTGAATGTTAAATGGTCACTGAAATAGTTTGTTCCCTTATTTAAATATTATTAATACTTATTTATGGGTTGCACACATACTCATTTTCTGCTGTTTGTTGCCCATGTATAAGGCAGGTCAAACTCTTGCATAAGAAGATAAGTGGAAATAGGAGTCTGATGCTTTTGGCAGCTTCATCTTTTTATGGTTTCTTCTTCTTCTCTTTTTTTAAAACTTCTTTTCATCTTCAAGTCAGTTATTTTCAGTGGCTTTTCTATGACCTGATTTCATCTCATGATGGCACCTGTGTGTGTCTGTCTACATCTGACCTACCAGGAGTCTGTGGAGTCCCGAATAGGTCATTTGTATTTCTGTGTATAGGAAATCTCAGAAAGGCCTTGTGAATTTCAGAGGCCATGCAGCCTTCTGTAATCTGGTTTTTCTTTAACATTCTCAGCAAACTGTATGCCTCCTTTTGTGTTCTTTTTTATTCCTATATGTAACCTTGACCTTTATATATATATATATATATATATATTTTATTGAAGGGAGAGAGAGAGAGAGAGAGAGAGAGAGAGAGAGAGAACGATAGAAATATCAATGAGAGAGAATCACTGATTGGATGTCTCCTGTACGCCCCCTACTGGGGATTAAGCCTGAAACCCAGGCATCGAAGCTCCGACCAGGAATCGAACTATGGCCTCCTGGTTCATTGATTGACCCTCAACCACTGAGCCACACCAGCTGGGCTGTAACCTTGACCTTTTAACTGTTAATGTTAAATTATCAAGAAATTGATGTGCTTACACTAGGGAGCATTGACTTTTGCTGTTCTCTTGCCCTTGCCTCAGTCACTTTTGGTGTTCTACATCCACCTTTAATAAGTCTCATTCTTATATATTATGCAATTACATGGGCTTCTTTAGCAGGTTTTGGGTTAAATAAATCTCTTTATAAAATGAATGTCTTTCCTATTCTTGACCCTGTACCCTCTCACCCCTTTATTGACTTTGTGGTTTCCTCAGTTGTACTCTTCTCATTGAAGTTTTTTTGTTTGTTTTTTAGTTAGACCAACAGCTTTATTTAAAAAGTGAAGACAAAATAAATTAAGTAAGTAAATAAAAAAGAGGACAGCAAAGTTTCCCTACTCCCATAATTCTTGTCACAGGCTTGGGGCATCCGGGCGTCCTGCAGCCCAAGAGCCTCACTGAAGTTTTACCAACTCATTTTTAACCATTCAACCATTGTCCTGTCTTCATCTATTGGCTTCCAATTTCCAGATTTCTTTCTTGACATACACAGCAAATTTCAGTGCTCATCTGTCTTTCCTGGTGAGTTTACTGGGGTCATCATTCTCAACATTGTCTTTATCTTTACTTCTGTGATCCACTAGATATCTTAAAACTCGCTTCCCATTTTTTCCAACATCTCATGTTGTCACCTCCATTGTCTCTTCACATTTTCATCTCTCCTGTTAAACATGGGTTTTGTCCTTATTGTGACCTCCAGAATCTGCACATCTTTCTGTTTTCCCTTCACCATCAGTACTTCTCACTCTCTTCCTCTTAGCCTATAAGTGTTCTCAGTTACCTCTCCACTGACCCCTGTGCCACCATTAACTTGTTAATCCAATTGCCTCTAACCTGACAACCTGTACTTTCCTTTCCTTCCAAACTTCTTGAAAGGGTAGACAAAAGGGGATCCAAATAAGCGCACATGAGTGTTATGTTCCTGCCTTCCCTGAACATTTTCAAGAGTATTTTGGAATCATTGACATCTCTGTAGCAGTCTATAGTGTCAACCACTGCTTTCTTTTGGAAATTTTACTTTTTGGCTGCCACAGGATTGTAGTCCCTATATATCAGTAATTAATTACTCCCTCTTCTTTTCCTTTATGGCAACACCATCTTCTTACTATCTCCTAATTATAGCTATTCACCAAGATTTTTCTGGCCTTGTCTTCTTTCTCTATTTTCTCTGCCAGTCCTACCTTTTCCCATGGTTTCAAATACTACCTCATTGTGGGTTGAACAATATCTGTGTTGAAGTCCAGCTCTTCTCCTCAGGTTTCATCCTCCATTTCCACCAGACTACCTAATTGCACCTCAAAGTAAGGATAAGAAAATGGAATTCATTTTTGTCTTTCACAAACTAGATTTTTCCTCCCACGTTCTCTTTTTTTATCTATTCTTGGCAGTATGATTGTCGTAGTTACCCAAGCTTGAAACTTCTGAGTGATATTTGAGTCTTCTTTCCCCTTATTTAGTTGGTGAATGAATCCTGTGGAGTTTTATTTCCTCTGTTGTTATCTACTAAACAACTTTTTTAAAAATAAAAATCTATTTTAAGGAATCTTGATATTATGAGGGAAGCAGTGTGTTCAGGGAGGGGATTCCCTCTCCTGCTAGGAAATGAGCCATCAATAGTCTAAAGTAAGCATAGTAATCCCATTCTCCATGGAAATAGATTGACTTAGAGATGGGCATGTGACCCAGTTCTGATCAATGAGACATAAAGAGATGTTTGCTGGGAAGGCCTCTGGGAAGGATTTTGTTCTCTTATAATAAGGTAAGGAGACCCTGCCCACTCTTCCTGCCTTATTATAGTTGTCTTGGAGCTACAGCAGTTGGCTTATACCACTGAAGTGAATAGCACAAGGATAAGAAGCCTTCACGCTGAGGAGCGTAATAGAGAGTAAAGACCGAAGGAGACTAGGTCCTTTATGATATAGTTTAGCCACTATCCTGATTTTGGAACCATCTACTTCTAGACCTTTGTGAGAGAGAATTAAATGTGTGCTTTTAATTAATTTATTTATTTTTTAAAATATTGTATTGATTTTTTACAGAGAGGAAGGGAGAGGGATAGAGAGTTAGAAACATCAATGAAAGAGAAACATCGATCAGCTGCCTCCTGCACACCCCCTCCTGTGGATGTGCCCGCAACCCATGTACATGCCCTTGATTGGAATCGAATCTGGGACCTTTTAGTCCACAGGCCGACGCTCTATCCACTGAGCCAAACCGGTTAGGGCTAAATGTGTGCTTTTTAAAAAACAGTGTCATTACTTTGTTACTTGCAACTGAATATAGAAGGCTAGAGATTGGGATGAGGTCAGATATTTTAGATGCCAGCATTTGAATAAACGTTCAAATGTGACCTCTAGGACTAGTTCTGACTTCTTGACTCCAGGAGCTAAATTTCACACTCCTGCCCTGGCCAGTTGATTGGAGTGTCATCCCATATACCAGCCGTGGGCAAACTACGGCCCGCAGGCCGGATCTGGCCCGTTTGAAATGAATAAAACTAAAAAAAAAAAAGACCGTACCCTTTTATGTAATGATGTTTACTTTGAATTTATATTAGTTCACACAAACACTCCATCCATGCTTTTGTTCCGGCCCTCCGGTCCAGTTTAAGAACCCATTGTGGCCCTCGGGTCAAAAAGTTTGCCCACCCCTGCCATACACCAAAAGGTTGTGGGTTTGATTCCCAGTCAGGGCACATACCTAGGTTGCAGGTTTGATCCCCAGTCAAGTCACATACAGCAGCAACCGATCAATGTTTCCCACATCAGTGTTTCTCTCTCTGTGTCTCTCCCTGCCCTCTTTCTAAAAATAAATAAAAACATATCCTCAAGTGAGCATAAAAAATTCTTTTTTACACTTCTTCAGTAAGAGGGGAGATGCTCAAACCATTTATTTTTATTTTTAAAAATATATTTTTATTGATTTCAGAGAGGAA